>NC_142800.1:68123451-68183451 GCF_049724085.1 Artemia sp. Qi Xiang Cuo
TTGCACAGTTGGCAGAGCACACTGAAGTTGAAGTAGCCTTAAACTTTGACTTGAAACGTCATAACTTAACCACTTCTTTCGGAAAACAATTTTGGAGGGTTATTCCGTGTTGATAAGAAAAGAGGGTAAAGGTGCAGTTTAGTTCCCCTGTAGTGTAGGGCGCAGGAGCCCTATGGTAAAGGTGCGGGTTTGTTCTCCCTTATAAAAACAACTTATTTCAGCAGATACAAAGAAGAAGCCCATTTGCGGCATTCTGTGGGACCTCAAGGTCCCACAGAATGCCACTAATGCTAGTATCAGATCCCGCGAGAGGCAGTTTACGCTCGTTGAGTTCTGGCTGTACCGGCCACAAGTGCCCCAGCTAAACGGCTTTTTAGAACGACAGAACTGATAGTGAATCCAAAAAGATCAATGGCTCTTTAGCGCTGATGTAATTAAGCGCTGATGTAACCGCTGGTGTTGTTAAGCTATGGTATCTGACTTGTATACAGTGTTTTTCGATGTTGTTATTTGTTTGTTGTTTTTTTTTTTCACTTCCTTTTCGTATGTATTTGATGAACAGGAGATGTTTGAACTTCAAACTTTGAAAGTTATACACACATTAGCCCAAATCATTAACAAGAAGGAAATGACTAAACACGGGATTTTATAGGAACAATGCGATGTTAAACATAAACACAACATACTTTTCCCTGGGTCTAGTAGCTAAAAATGAGAATTCTACTTTGTCTGATCGACGGTAAACATAAACACTTTCCACACGGCCCAATAAATTACTGTTTTGTTATAATGGTCTTGTATGTTTTTAGCCAACCATTTAAAAATCCTTACTAAAATCGAGGTTGAACGTGCTTGGTGAAGTGGAATTTTTATTATTATTTTTAATCAGAAAAATCGGCGTACCGTGGAGCACCGCCGGTCTAAAATCCGCGGCACGCCACCAAAAAAAAAATTGCCCCGCCGATACTAAATCACACGTTAGCCGCCGTCATGTCGGCGTGGCACGGCTTCGGGGACTACTATCAGCCTCTTTCTTTTTATCTCTAGCTATTCTTTTTTCTTTCATAAAATTTAATAGTTGTTGTGTCATATCTGCCTGAGTACTTTTTCGCGAGCCCCTGCCAGAAATTGAGCTTCTGCTACTTCTGCTACTCTGCCTATTCTGATTCTGTCTGTCGTTATATCCTCTTAATTCGCTTCTGAGTCTGTTCGTTCTATAGTTATATTTTATCTCACATAAAAGTCCCCTATATTCTGCTCAGCATCTGTAGGGTAAGTTGGTTTTGTTTTACTCGTATCTTCATGTAGTGTTTTTTTTTGTACTATCGCTACTGTTTATATTTCATGTTCTCTCATATTACCGGGTGTCCTCCTTCCCGATTGTATTCTTTCTACTCCCATATTTGTTTCTTTTATCTGGGTTTCTCTATCTGGGAATAATTCTTTCTGAATTTGCCCTACATTCTTTTCTCCTTCCATGGTTTGTACCAGAAATTGCCCTATTACTGATTTTGTTTTGAAGTTTCTCCCATCACAAGTGTCAGAATTGTCTATTTCACCCCCTGAGTAAAATATGGTTTCATCTGATGGTGTTTTTCTTAGGGTATTTCCAGCGGGACTCGCATACAACTGTGGGTCTAAATACGATTTTTGGTTTACCGCGGTAGTTTCTTTTGAATTCAAACCTAATTCTATCAACTCTTTCCTTATATCTGACCTTGTGTGAATCTTCCGTTTTTCTGCCATTATTTCAAGATTTGATTGATTTCAAAATACTTCTTCAGTCTAAATGAAAATTCTTTTACCAAAGTCTCTTCTTGTCTTTTCGTGAAAAATGTTTCGTTTTAATTTGTCGATTTTAAGTGGGTGGCGCAGCCTCCCTTGTCTCACAAGCTAGTAGAAGTGACCCTAAAGCCCCGGTACGAACACATGTGCTGCCATCTACAATTTAGTTTAATGCTGACGGGACATAATTTATTCAAGGATTATCGATCGAGTCTAATGGGGGTCAAGGTCAATCGATCTGTTGTTGTTGTTGTTTGGCCACGTGTAATGGCATGAGGGGTGATTTACATAATCGATGGGGAAATTATTGATTCACGAGCGTGGGGAATTATGAAACAATATGGTCATAGAGTCCCTAGGGAGAAAGATTACGTAATCGCTCAATGACCTCTTTTTCCAAGATCGATTTATTTGTTGTTTCTATGTGTAATAACTCCGGGGCGAAGGTTGCACATGCGCATTGAATTCTAACGGGAACAATGTTATTGATCTAGGACTCGAGGGGGAAGTGGATTTCTGAGAAATTGATTTGAGTAATCAATGTACGTCAACAACAACAACATCGACCTTGACATTCGCTGAGAGCGTGCACTTACAACAACATCGACCTTGGAACACCTGTGCAGTCGACCTCAATTCACCTATCGTGAATCAATAATTCCCCTTAGAAACAACAAATTAATTTCCCATTTCTTGACAGATCAATCAATCAATGACATCATCTGTCAGACTTTAAAAATTTTCGCCCTAGAAACATTTCTCCAGGAATAGATCCAAGTCATTAATGTCTTTGCCTCGGGAACAGTTCTACTGGTCGAACTCCAAAAGATATTAATAACCAAAGGCCATGGAAAACAATTCTCCAAAGAAACATCTTAGCGATGAATTGTTTTAGCGCGGGAATCAGGTTTCTTATTAATTTGAAATGTGTTAGCGCAGAGATGCCAACAACAAAGGAACACGCTGAATTTACGTTTAGGGATTATTTGGGTGAAACCGTTTTAGACAGGCTATGGAACTATTTCGGCGAAACAGATAGAGACATTTTAAAAGAAGATTTTTGAAGAGATTTTGGAAGAGGTTTTGAGTGTGGTCGTTATAATACACAAGTTTCATTTGAACAGTGTTGTGAGGTCCTCTAACCCAACCCCAAAGGGTTCCAATCCTCCTACCCCAACCCCGAAGGAAGCCCCCGGTCCTCAAAAGACCCCCAAGCTCCCAAAGGCCCTCCACCGGTCCCCAAATGACCCCCAGGCCCCCCACGGGCCCCCCGGCCCCTCAAAGGCCCCCCAAGCTCCCCAAGGGCCACCGGCGCCCCCAAAGGCCCACCCAGACCCCCAAAGACCATCCCCGGGCCCCCCAAAGGCCCATCGAGCTCCCCAAGGACCAACGGGGTCCCCAAAGCCCACCCCCCGCCCCCCACTGGCCCGCCCGACCCCCACAGGCCCTCCCCTGGGCCGCAAAGGGCCCCCCGGCGCCCAAACGCCCAACCGGGGCCCCAAGGCCCTCCACCGGTCCCCAAATGTCCCCCAGGCCCCCAAAGGCCCTCCCGGTGCCCCCACGCCCCCCCCCGGCCCCCAAGGGCCATCCCCGGGCCCCCCAAAGGCCCATCGAGCGCCCAAAGGACCAACGGGGTCCCAAAGGCCCGCCACCGGGCCCCAAATGTCCCCCAGGCCCCCAAAGGCCCACCCAGTGCCCCAAAGGCCCACCGGTCCCCAAATGTCCCTCCGGACCCCAAAAAGGCCCTCCCTGTGCCCCACAGGCCCTCCATGTGCCCCCATTCAATTATCAGAAAGTATTGTGACACACTGGATAGAACATATGAAATTATTGATTAACTTGAAGCCTTGGCAGCCAAAATTAGCAATGTAATTTATTTTTTCATTTTTTTTTTTAAAAATAAAATTGTTTTCCGTGGTCACCATCTACTCTCTTGGGGTAACCCCCCCCCTCCTATACAACCATCCCTATATGATGTTTATACTCGATAAAAATTGTAAAATACGCTCTTTTTTCGTTACGTAAACCCCATACTTCCTTCACCCTCTGTTTACAACCTTAATTCTGTTTTTGATAAATTCCGTATCTTATCTAAAAGCAATTGTCAACTTTCTGTCATTCCCTTAATATACAGTCTGCTATGGCTTGACTTACAGATTTCTCGCAACGATTTAATTATCTGATAATTACTAACACCCATTTAAAGTACATCCGGCTTTGATAAATATACAAGAATTTGGATAGCGGCTTAACCAATGATTTCCCTGAGAATGCTAGTTTTGCGTGAAAAAAGGGATTATTGTTAATTAACCTTGTGTGCTTACAGGCTTTGCGTAATTCTATGTGGTATGGAAGCATGGAAATGAGTTATTTCCAAAATTAATGCCTAACAATATTTTTAGGACATTGGCGAAAGGGGGAGGGGGCAATGCCTCAATTCTATCGCCATCATTGTAAGGTGAAAACAAACTGTTTCTTCGCGTGAAAAGTAAGGGGAGTGAGTTTAAGAAAAAGATACATTGCTTTATTATGCGTAAATTGAATAGCATTTTTACCATATCTTTCGGTGGAGGGAGGGGGTATTTTTCCATGTCTTTTCTCAGGGGTATTTTCCGTGGGGGTTATTTTCCGTGGGCTGTTTTTATTGGGGTGTGATAAATATACAAACTAGGCCAGCTTTTGAACGGCTCAGTGAGTCGTAATTCTCAGATTCAACCGGATGCTCTATTGGGCGGGGGGGGTATGGTAGTTTTTACCAGGGAGGTTCTCAGTGTTTTGGTCCATGGGGGTTATTTTCCGGTGGCTGTTTTTTTTTTCTGTGTGTTATATATTAATACAAACACGATATTATTATGAAAGGATCTTTGATCAGTAAATATAATATTAAACCTGCAGCGCTATAGGTCGGGGGGGGGAGGGGTTCTTTTTCCATGTATTTTCTCCGGGATATTTTCCTTGGGGGTGTTTTACCGTGGGCTGTTTTTCTGGGGGTTTGATAAATATATAAACTAGGCCGGCTTTTTAACGGCTCAGTGAGTCTTAATTCTCAGATTCAAAAGAACGCGATATCTTTCGGTGGGGGGAGGGGGTATTTTTCCATGTCTTTTCTCAGGGATATTTTCCGTGGGGGTTATTTTCCGTGGGCTGTTTTTTCTGGGTGTGTGATAAATACCAGCTATCGTAAAAGGATATGGAAAGATAAAAAATACCGTTAATACTTTAAATGCATCAAACAAGGCGTGCACAATGCAGATTAAAACCAGAAAAGAACAGAAACGCCTAAAAATAAGAAATTAGGCCGATTTATATAGGCAGGCTTTTGAAGGGCTCAGTGAGCCATAATTCTCAGATTCAAAAAAGGATGCAATTAGTATATTTCACGAAACCTGATTTGGGAGGTGTAGTTTGCTTTTTGGACTAGGAAACTTAAATGCACACAAAAACTTACACACACACACACACACACAAAAATGAAAAACACAAACACAATACAACACACACACACACGAACCAAAATAAAAACACAAAATAAAATACACACACACACACCTAACAAAAAACACAAAAAAAAATAAAAAAGAACACACGAAAACAAACACACACACGAACACAAAATTACACACACACACTCAAAAAATTTACACAAACACACACTAAAACTTACACAAACACACGCCAAAACTTACACACACACAAACACACACACACACATACTGACACACATAAACAAACACAAATACAAACGTACATAAACACAAACATACACACACACACACATACACAAAAACATAAACAAACCCAAACACACACAAACACACACTGACCCACGCACTCACACTAACACACGCACACCCCCCCCCCCTCCCACCCGCCCACACACACACACACACACCCACAAACACTTACACTATAAAATTCACACAGACACATACACACAAACACAGCCACAAACACACACACATACACAGATACAGATAAAAAAACACACAAACACAAACATACACAAACACACAAACACACACACACACACCCACATACACACAAATACACACATACATAAATATAAACACACAGACACAAAAACATACAAACACAAATACACACACATATACACACACACATACACACACAAACATACAAACCAACATTCACACACACACATACACACACACATACACACAAACATACACACACATAGATAAAAAAACAAATGCAAACGCAAGCACAAAGATAAATACACAAAAAAATACATACACACACACAAACAAAAATAAATACACACACAAATAAATACAAACAAACAAAAAAACACACACATACTCACATACACAATAAATCATACAAACAAATACTAACACTCATACACACAAAAATAAAAATACACAAATAAACACTCTAATACACACACAAATAGAAACAAATAAATACACACATACACACACACACACACACACACACACACAAACACACACACACACACACACACACATACATAGACACACACACATAAACACACACACGTATACACATACATGCACAAACATTCACATACACAAAAAAAGCACACACACACACACACACATTCTGAACTACAAATACACTAACCCCCATTATCGCACACACACACACACACACACACACACATACATACACACACACAAACACACACACCCATATAAACACAAACACAAACACACACATACAAACACAAACACACACAAACAAACACACACACACTTGATGATAAGTTAGTTTAGGTTAGCCAATGTACTCTTCTCTTAGGTTAGCTTAGTTTAGGTGAGAGACAGTAAAAAAGTTTGGTTTATGATTAGTTTAGGTTAGGTTAGATTTAGTTATGTTATGTTAAGTTAGCTTAGGCTAGGTTAGCCTTCGTAAGCACGCATATAGGTTAGGTTAGGTTGGATTATGTTAAATTAGTTTAAGTTAGGTTAGATTAAGTTAGGTTAGGTTAAGTTAGGATAGGTTAGATTAAGTTAGGTTAGCCTACGTACGCGCGCATATAGGTTAGGTTAGGTTAGGTTAGGTTAAGTTAGGTTAGGTTAGATTAAGTTAGGTTAGGTTAAGTTAGGATAGGTTAGATTAAGTTAGGTTAGGCTGAGTTGGGTTAGGCTAGGTTAGCCTACGTACGCGCACAGACGTAGGCTAACCTCGCCCACACTAACTCACGCAACCCAAACTTAATCTAACCTATCCTAACTTAACCTAACCTAACTTAATCTAACCTAAATTAACCTCACCTAACTTAATCTAACCTAACCTAAAGTCTCTGAGCGCGTACATAGCCTAACCTAACCTAATCTAACCTATCCTAACCTAACCTAACCTAACTTAATCTAACCTAACCTAACCTAACTTAATCCAACCTAACCTAACCTATCTGCGCGCGTACGTAGGCTAACCTAGCCTAACCTAACTTAGCATAACCTAACTTAATCTACCCTCACCGAACCTACTCATACACATAACTTTTTGTGTGTCTCTCACCGCACCTCGGCTAAACTAAGTGAAGCGTACCTGGTCTAACCTAAAATACCTTCACATATAGTGTGTGTGTATGTGTGTATTTATGTTTGTTCGTATATGTGTGTATATGTATGTGTGTGTATATGTGTTTTTGTATTTATGTGTGTGTGTGTATGTGTGTGTTGATGTTTTTGGGTTCGTGTATGTGTTTTTGTTTTTGTTTATTTTGGTATGTGTGTGTGTGTGTGTGTCTGTCGTTTTTTATATGTGTCTGTGTGCATGTGTGTGTGTATTTTTATGTGTGTGTATGTGTGTGTGTGTATGTGTTTGTGTGTGTCTCTGTCTTTGTGTTTATGATTGTGTGTGTGTGTGTGTGTGTTTATGTTTGTTTGTGTATTTGTGTGTATTTGTTTATTTATTTGTGTATTTGTATGTATTTGTATATGTGTGTGTGTATATCTTTGTTTGTGTGTATGTTAATGTGTGTTTGTGTATGTATGTTTGAGTATGTGTGTGTGTGTGTTTGTGTGTGTGTATTTATGTTTGTGTGTATTTATGTGTGTTTGTGTGTGTGTATATATGTTTTTTTTTATTTATCTTTGTGCGTGCGTGTGTATGTCTGTGTGTAAGTGCTTTCTTTTTTGTGTGTTTTTATGTGAGTTTGTATGTTTTTGTTAATGTTTTTGTGTATGTGTGTGTGTGTATGTGTATGTATGTATTTCTGTGTCTATGTGTGTGTTTGTGTGGGTGTATGTTTGTATATATGTGTGTGTATGTATGTTTCTTTGTTTTTATGTGTGTGTGTGTTAGTGTGTTTTTGTATTAATGTATGTGTGTGAGTGTGTGTATGTGTTTGGGTGTGTATGTGTGTGTTTGTATGTGTGTGTATGTTTTTTTGTTTATGTATGTGTGTGTGTGTCTGTG
This sequence comes from Artemia sp. Qi Xiang Cuo, assembly GCF_049724085.1. NCBI lineage: Eukaryota > Metazoa > Arthropoda > Branchiopoda > Anostraca > Artemiidae > Artemia > Artemia sp. Qi Xiang Cuo. Next base: position 68,131,645 of record NC_142800.1, read on the forward strand.
TGTGTGTGTATTTGAGTTTGTTTGCATTTATTTTTGTATGTGTTTGGGGGAGGGTGTGTGAATGAGGGTGTGGGTGTGTGTGAGTGTGTGTCTGGGGGTGTGTGTGTCTGTGTGTGAGTTCGTATGTGTATCTGTATGTGCTTGTGTGTGTATGTGAGTTTGTGTGTATGTTTTTGTGTATGTGTGTTTGTGTTTTTTATTGTGTATTGTATTGTATGTGTTTGTATGTGTGCGTGTTTGTGTAAGTGTGTGTTGATGTGGGTGTCTGTATATGCTTTAATGTATTTTTTTGTTTATGTGTGTGTGTGTATGTGTGTGTTTATGTGTGTATGTGTGTGAAATTGTAATTTAATTTATTTATGTGTAAATTTATGTAGTTGTGTGTGAGATTGTGTGTGTTTGTGTTTGTGTGTGTGTGTTTTTGAGTGTGTGTGGATGTTAGTTTTTGTGTGAATATGTAGGTTTGTGTGTGTGTTTGTATGTGTGTGTGTGTGTGTATATGTGTGTGTGTGAATGTTTGTGTGTCAGTGTGTGTGTGAGTATGAGTGTGTGCGTAAGTGTTAGTGTGTGTGTGTGTGTGTGTGAGTTTTTGTTTTTTTTTGTGTTTTTGTTTTTTAGTTTTTGTTTTTGTGTGTTTGTTTGCATGCGTGTTTGTAAGTTTTTGTGTGTGTGTGTAATTTTTTGTGTGTGTAAGATATTGTGTGTGGATATAAGTTTTTTGTGTGTTTGTGTAAGTTTGTGTGTGTGTATTTTTGTGTATGTATGTGTGTGTGTAAGTTTTTGTGTGTGTGTGTAAGTTTTTTGTGTTTTTGTGTGTATGTTTTTTTATGTTTGTGTGTTTTTGTGTTTATTATTTTGTGTGTGTAAGATTTGGCGTGTGTGTGTGTTTGTTCTTGTGTGTTTTTTTTTTTTATTTTTTTTTGTGTGTGGTTGTTTTTTTTTTTGTTTGCGTGTGTGTGTGTGATCTTGTTTTTATTTTTTTAATTGTTTGTATGTGTAAGTTTTTGTGTGTGTTTATTTGTTTTCGTTTTTTGTTTTGAGTTTTTTTTTGTTTTCATTTTTATTTGTTTTTTTATTTTTATGTGTGTGTGTGTGTGTGTGTAAGTTTTTGTGTGTGTGTGTAATTTTTGGCGTGTGTGTGTGTGATTTTTAGTGTGTGTGTGTGTGTGTGTAAGTTTTGTGTGTGTGTAATTTTTTGTGTGCATGTAAGTTTTTGCGTGTGTATGTGAGTTTTTGTTGTGTGCTTGTGTAAGTTTTTGTGTGTGTGTGTGTGTGTGTGTGTGTTTGTGTGTTTGTTTGTGTAAGTGTTGGCGTGTGTTTGTTAGTTTTCGTGTGTGTGTGTGTGTGTGAGTTTTCGTGTGCATGTGTGTGTGTGTGTGTGTAAGTTGTTGTGTGTGTGTGTGTGTATGTGTAAGTTTTGTGAGTGTGTGTGTGTGTAAGTTTTTGTGGGTGTGTGTGTGAGTTTTTGTGTGTCTAAGTTTTTGTGTGTGTAAGTTTTGACGTGTGTGTGTGTTAGTTTTCGTGTGTGTGTGTGTGTGTGTGTATGTTTTTGAGTGAATTTAATTTTTTTTATGCATTTGTAAGTTTGTGTGTGTGTGTGTGTAAGTGTGTTTCGGCAGTTAAGTTTTGGGCTTCTGTAATTGTTTGGGTTCGGATAAAGTCATAATTGCGAGATAAACCGTACAACAGAAGTGATAAGGTGACTTCCCAAGACAACTCAAAAATTTAGTATATTCCTAAACGAAACATCGTTTTCATACAACACACACCACCGACATGTAATGACCTCCTTCTCCGACCGGTAAAAAAATATCATCACACACACCCCGAAATCATAGGTTTCAGACATCACACACCTACGAAAGACTAAGATATCTGGTTATGAAAGGTCAGAAATAGCAAATTACATATCCCAAAATCATAGGTTTCAGACAACACTCACCTATGAACGGCTAATAACCCTAGGTCAGAGAAGTCAAAAATAGCAAACCAGTCACCCCAAACTATATGTTTCAGACAACAAAAACCTATGAAAGGCTAAGAAATCCAGCTCTGAAATGTCAAAGTAGCAATCCATTCACCCCAAATCATAGGTTTCAGACACTACACACCTATGAAAGACTAAGAAATCCAACTCAGAAAAGCCTGAAATAGCAATCCCACACATCCCAAATCATAGGTTTCAGACACCACACACCTACGAAAGACTAAGAAATCCGGTTATGAAAAGTCGAAAATAGCAAACTACACATCCCAAACTATTGGTTTCAGACAACATTCACCTACGAAATACTAGAAAACCTTAGCTCAGAAAAGCCTGAAATAGCAAACTATACATCCCAAATCATAATGTTCTGACAACACATAACTATGAAAGGCTAAGAAACCTAACTCAGAAAAGTCAAAAATAGCAAACTGTACACCTCACATCATCGGTTTCAGACACTATACACCTATGAAAAGACTAAGAAATCCAACTCAGAAAAGCCCGAAATAGTAATTTACATATCCTAAATCATAAGTTTCAGTCAGCATTCACCTACTAAATACTAATAAACCTTAGCTCATAAAAGTCTAAAATAGCCAACTACTCATTCAAAACACGAAGTTTCAGACAAAAAACACCTATGAGTGACTAAAAATCCTAGCTCTGAAAAGTCAAAAAAGCAAACTAAACCTCCCAAATCAGGTTTCGTGAAATATACTAATTGCATCCTTTTTTGAATCTGAGAATTATGGCTCACTGAGCCCTTCAAAAGCCTGCCTATATAAATCGGCCTAATTTCTTGTTTTTAGGCGTTTCTGTTCTTTTCTGGTTTTAATCTGCATTGTGCACGCCTTGTTTGATGCATTTAAAGTATTAACGGTATTTTTTATCTTTCCATATCCTTTTACGATAGCTGGTATTTATCACACACCCAGAAAAAACAGCCCACGGAAAATAACCCCCACGGACTATACCCCTGAGAAAAGACATGGGAAAATACCCCCTCCCCCCCACCGAAAGATATCGCGTCCTGTTTAATCTGAGAATTACGACTCACTGAGCCTTTAAAAAGCCGGCCTATTTTATATATTTATCACACCCCCAAAAAAACCGCTCACGGAAAATAACCCCCATGGAAAATATCCCTTAGAAAAGACATGGAAAAATACCCCCGCCCCCCACCGCCCGATATAGCTTCCTTGTGAATCTGAGAATTACGACTCACAGAGCAGTTCAAAAGCCGACCTCGTTTATATATTTATAACACCCCCCAACAAAAAACAGCCCACGGAAAATAACCCCCAGCGAAAATATCCCTGAGAAAAGTCATGTTAAAATATCCCCTCCCCCCACCGAAAGATCTCGCGTCATTTTGAATTTGAGAAATAAGACTAACTGAACCCGTCAATAGCCGGCCTAGTTTATATATTTATAAAACCCCCAGAAAAACAACCCACGGAACATAACCCCCATGGACAATATCCCTGACAAACGACATGGACAACTACCCCCGCCCCCACCGAACGATATGGCCAAAATGCTCTGCAATTTACGCATAATAAAGCAATGTATCTTTTTCTTAAACTCACTCCCCTTACTTTTCACGCGAAGAAACAGTTTGTTTTCACCTTACAATGATGGCGATAGAATTGAGGCATGGCCCCCTCCCCCTTTCGCCAATGTCCTAAAAATATTGTTAGGCATTAATTTTGGAAATAACTCATTTCCATGCTTCCATACCACATAGAATTACGCAAAGCCTGTAAGCATACAAGGTTAATTAACAATAATCTCTTTTTTCACGCGAAACTAACCTTCTCAGAGAAACCTTTGGTTAAGCCGCTATCCAAATTCTTGTATATTTATCAAAGCCGGATGTACTTTAAAGGGGTGTTAGTAAATATAAGATAATTAAATCGTTGCAAGAAATCTGTAAGTCAAGCCATAGCAGACTGTATATTAAGGGAATGACAGAAAGTTGACAGTTGCTTTTAGATAAGATACGGAATTTATCGAAAACAGAATTAAGGTCGTAAAAAGAGGGGGAAGGAAGGATGGGGCTTACGTAACGAAAAAAGAACATAATTAACACTTTTTATCGAGTATAAACATCATATAGTGGCGTGTGTATAGGGGGGGGGGGGGTAATACAGCAAAAGTTAGTTGTTGTAACACAAAAACATAATAAATTTTAAAATAAAAAATTTAAACAGAAAAAAAATTGCTAATTGTGGCTGCCAAGGCTTCAAGTTCATCAATAATTTCAAATGTTCTATCCATTGTGTCACAATACTTTCTGATAATTGAATGGGGGCACATGGAGGGCCTTTGGGGCACAGGGAGGGCCTTTGGGGGTCCGGAGGGACTTTTGGGGACCGGTGGGCGGGTGGGGCACAGGGAGGGCATTGGGGTGACTGGAGTGACTATTGGGGCCCGGTGGCTGGCCTTTGGGACCCCGTTGGTCCTTGGGGCGCTCGCTGGGCCTTTGGGGGGCCCGGGGCTGGCCATGGGGGGTCGGGGGGGGCCGTTGGGGCACAGGGAGGGCCTTTGGGGGCACAGGGGGACATTCGGGAACCGGTGGAGGGCCTTTGGGACCCCGTTGGTCCTTTTGGGAGCCCGGGGGACCTTTGAGGACCATGGGAGGGCCGTTGGGGGTCCGGAGGGGCAGTTGGGGGCCGGTGGAGGGCCTTTGGGACCCCGTTGGTCCTTTGGGAGCTCGATGGGCCTTTGGGGGGCCCGGGGATGGTCTTTGGGGGTCTGGGTGGGCCGTTGGGGGCGCCGGTGGCCCTTTGGGAGCTTGGGGGGCCTTTGTGGGTCCGGGGGGCCAGTTGGGGGCCTGGGGGTAATTTGGGGACCGGTGGAGGGTCTTTGGGAGCTTGGGGGGCTTTTGAGGACCGGGGGCTTCCTTCGGGGTTGGGGTAGGAGGATTGGAACCCTTTGGGGTTGGGTTAGAGGACCTCACAACACTGTTCAAATGAAAATTGTGTATTATAACGACAACACTCAAAACATCTTCCAAAATCTCTTCAAAAATCTTCTTTTAAAATGTCTCTATCTGTTTCGCCGAAATAGTTCCATAACCTGTCTAAAACGGTTTCGCCCAAATAATCCCTAAACGTAAATTCAGCGTGTTCCTTTGTTGTTGGCATCTCTGCGCTAACGCATTTCAAATTAATAAGAAACCTGATTCCTGCGCTAAAACAATTCATCGCTAAGATGTTTCTTTGGCGAATTGTTTTCCAAGGCCTTTGGTTATTAATATCCTTTGGAGTTCGACCAGTAGAACTGTTCCCGAGGCAAAGACATTAATGATTTGGATCTATTCCTGGAGAAATATTTCTAGTCGAAAATTTTTAAAGTCTGACAGATGATGTCATTGATTGATTGATCTGTCAAGAAATGGGGAATTAATTTGTTGTTTCTAAGGGGACTTATTGATTCACGATAGGTGAATTGAGGTCGACTGCACTGGTGTTCCAAGGTCGATGTTGTTGTAAGTGCACGCTCTCAGCGAATGTCAAGGTCGATGTTGTTGTTGTTGACGTACATTGATTACGCAAATCAATTTCTCAGAAATCCACTTTCCCTTCGAGTCCTAGATCAATAACAATGTTCCCGTTAGAATTCAATGCGCATGTGCAACCTTCGTCCCGGAGTTATTACACATAGAAACAACAAATAAATCGATCTTGGAAAAAGAGGTCATTGAGCGATTACGTAATCTTTCTCCCTAGGGACTCTCTGACCATATTGTTTCATAATTCCCCACGCTCGTGAATCAATAATCCACCCATCGATTATGTAATTCATCCCTCATGCCATTACACGTGGCCAAACAACAACAACAACAGATCGATTGACCTTGACCACCATTAGACTCGATCAATAATCCTTGAATATATTATGTCCCGTCAGCATTAAACTAAATTGTAGATGGCAGCACATGTGTTCGTACAGGGGCTTTAGGGTCACTTCTACTCAAGCTAATTAGTCGTGTGATATATTGATTCATAAATATTATGTATTATTATTATCTAGCTAGGCACAGCCCATTTAGATCTCCGCAATTCTGAATTTTTTTCTCTCCGTAATTTTCTTTATATATAGTCATAATAGGCTAATATGTAGGCTAAATCAACTTGTCTCTTCGAAAACTCAGAATTCTTTACTATCAGATTTACCGATAGGACCTTTCTTGCTGCCACCAGTATTTGTGATGTAAGGTTGACTACGGGTGTCAATACTTATTGGTGCTAAAATGGTACTACACCACCTACTGGAGGGGAGAGTCCCTGGTGGCGCCAAATATTATAATGGGATTCCCGTGCTTACCAGAATGGTTCTGTAAATATAGGGTTTGTTAATACCCAATTTACAATATACCCTGCCTAAGGGTATGATAACATGATCAAGCAATCAAATGGCCAAACTCTAAGGCCAAGGGTGTACCCAATCCGTGTCTCCACTAAAACCTCTAGCAATCTTCTTGGAAGGTAACCTGACCCCCCTGTCGATATAATGATTGACGGTATCTCGTAACTCTATTCCTACCCTGTCTGGGTTCCTGGAAAAATATTCTACACAGCCGTAGAAAATAGCTTACTTGTAATCTTCCAAAAAGAAGTGTTATCTCACAAAAACCCATGTACAATTCCCCGCACGGTGTCTCAACATCAACTCGCAACACAAACTAACTAAAAGATATTAGGACAACACTTAAAGAATCTTGGCGCTTGGGGTGTGGCTCATTGTTACGCGGGCCAATCAAATGTATCAGGTTCCTCAGTTGAATTGTTCCTACGCGTACTTTCAGAATCAATGATTTGAATTTTAGCAAACCCATGCGATGACTCATTCTGAATTAGAATCAAAGCAGTTTATTTTCTCTTGCAAAATCTTTGCCTTGGCGAAGAGAGTTGACTTACAATTGGAATTTATCTTGTAGGCAAATATAATTACAGAAAAGATGATGGGTCATTATTTATCTGAAAAGAAAAGAAACAAGGATGGAACCCCAACAATATATATATATATATATATATATATATATATATATATATATATATATATATATATATATATATATATATATATATATATATATATATTTATTTAATTTTCTTTTTGTGTTCATTCACTAATTTTTGTCCGCCCCCGTTTTTTGACCAGTTTTTATCCTCTTAACTTTTGTATTGGCTTTATGCAGTTAAATTACGGACACTTTTTTAGTGTCCCTTTATTTTTTATATGTATATATTTATATTTCGTTCCTTTTTTGAATTTATTTGCTTATTTTGTCCCCCTTCCTCTTTTTTTAATGTCTCTTTTAAATTTTTTGTCTGACTTTTATTTCTTTAAGTTTAGTTTAGTTTGACCAGTTTTTATCTTTTTAACTTTTTTGTAGACTTTTAACAGTTGAATTACTGACTCACAAATGACTATTCACTGTGATTTTTCTTTTTCGTTGTTGTTTTTGCCTTTTTGCCAGTTTTCATATAATATGATTTGTCGACTCTGAAGTCCGAATTCGACCCTTTGTGGGCTTGTGATAGTGATTATTTTAAATCGATATCTTATGTATCTAAATATCTTATCATAAGAGTTCCGAAGCAGCAAGTGTGACCAAACATCACAAGGAAAACTTGAGTGTTCTGCATTGTGTTCGCCGTATATCATGGGATCAGACAAATAAATAGTATCTTATGTTCGAAGTAATTATAGAATGAATGTACTGAAGACTTATTTTTATGAATCCCTATATGCACAAAGTTTACATTTTCATCGCCTATATCAAAAACCTGGACGATTTTCTGTAGTTAATTACTGTCGTAAGACGGCCAGTGCAGGAATGTGAAAACACACCCTATATCAAACAGTTCGTGGTAACGAACTGTAAGTAAGGAGCGACCCGGCTCAATGGTAACCGAAACTCTAAAAAACGGGAGTTTGATACCAATAGATACATCAAAAGGATCAGATTTTAATTCTGATTTCAAATATATAAGTTTCATTAAGTTTAATCTTACCCATCAAAAGTTACGTGCCTGAGAAAATTTGGCTGATTTTCGAAAAAAAGGGGAAAGCCCTCTAAAAATTATAGAACCTTAATGAAAATCACACCATCATATTCAGCGTATTAGAAAACCCTACTGCAGAGGTTTCAAGCTCTTACCTACAAAAATGTGGAATTTTCCATTTTTTGCCAGAAGAAAGATCACGGGTGCGTGTTTATTTGTTTGTTTGTTTTTTTGGTTTTTTTTTCCCCAGGGGTGATCGTATCGACCCAGTGGTCCTAGAATATCGTGAGAGGGCTCATTAGAATTGAAAACAAAAGTTCTAGTCCCCTTTTTAAGTGACCAAAAAAATGGAGGACAACTAGCCCCTCTCCCACGCTCATTTTTTTCCCAAAGTCACCCAATCAAAATTTTGAGATAGCCATTTTGTTCAACATGGTCGAAAATATGATAAAAATGTCTTTTAGGATGACTTGATCCCCCAAAGTCCCCAGGGGAGGGCTGAAAGTTATGAACTTTACTCAATTTTAACATATATTATTGGTTATTGTGAAGTATACCGACTTTTTCAGAGGAGATTTTTTCTGGGAGGTGGGGGAAGGAGAGGGGCGGGGGCTATATGGAAGGATCTTTCCATGAAGGAAGTTTTCATGGGGGAAGGGAAATTGCCATGAAGGGGGCGCCGGACTTGCCAGCATTATTTATTGGTTATTGGGAAGTATACAACCATTTTCAGGAAGGATTTTTTCTGGAGGGGGGGGGGGTAGAGGAGGGGATTACTCTGGAGAATATTTCCGTGGAGGATGTTTCTGTGGGGTAAGGGACATTTCTAGGAAGGGGGCGCCGGATTTCCAAGCATTATTTAAGAAACGATCAGAAGTTAAATAAAAAAAAAACAAGTTTTTTCAACTGAAATGTAAGAAGGAACATTAGAACTTAAAACGAACAGAAATTATAACGTATGTGAGAGGGTTCTCCACCAAGTCCATACCTCGCTCTTTACGCTACAGTTTTTTTAGTGCTTGCAAACGAGCTCATCACGTCTAATTAAACGGCCGTGGTGTTTCAGGGATTGCTGTATCAAATTTTTTTTTTACTTTTAACGTAAAGTGCGTGGTATTGACTAAGGGGAGAACCCCTTCATATAAGTAATAACATATATGTAATATAAAAAAACAATAAAAAAAACTAGCGATACGGCTCAATAGTAATCGAAACTTTTAAAAACGAAATTTTGATGTCAATAAATGTATAAAAAGAATGTGTTTATAATGCTGATCCTAAATATATAAATTTTATTAATTTTAGTATTACTCATCGAAGGCTACAAGCCTGAGAAAATTTACTAAATTTTTTAAATAGGGGGGAAACATCCCCAACAAGAGAATGAATTTTAATGAAAATCATACCGTCATAATCAGCATATAAGAAAACGCTATTACATAGGTTTCAAGCTCATATCTGCAAAAATCTGCAACTTTGTATTTTTTGCCAGAAGAAAAATATACGAATATAGAAGTTAGTTACGTAAGTTAATTTGTCAAGACATCCATTTAGCAAAAAAAAAGTAAAATTTTTATGCAAATAAAAGCTGCATTAACTAAAAAACGATCAGAAATTAAATAAAAAAAAACAACTCTTTTAAACTGAAAGTAAGGAGCAACATTAAAACTTAAAACGACCAGAAAGTATTCCGTATATAAAAGGGACTGTCCCCTCTTCATCACATTGCTCTTTATGCTAAAGTTTGACTTTGTCTCATAACTTAATATTTAAAACAATAAAAAACTTTAGCGTAAAGAGCGAGGCGTTGAGGAGGGGACAGCCCCTTTCATATACGGAATAATTTCTGTTCGTTTTAAGTTTTAATGTTGCTCCTTACTTTCAGTTTAAAAAACTTGTTTTTTTTATTTAATAAATAAACTGAGACGATCTAAAAGCTGACATGACAATTGGCTCAAATAGAAACGTTATATAGTCCATAGTATACGACTTGAAGTTCCTAAGCCCGTTGAGCAAGCCGAAGCAGCTGTTGCCAAAAGATATACAGAAAAGAAATTACCACAAACTTGCCATCGAAGTTCAATTAAATTTGATAGTTTCTTCTGGTATATCCTGCAAACAAAAAACAATGTCTCCTATGAGACGTCCTGATGGCGAGAATTGAGAGAAATACTTTCCTTCCAAAAGATGACAGATTGGGTCATGGTCCTTGAAAGGTATACATAGGAGTTTTTTTTTTTTTTTTCAGAAGGCTTCAGTCGACGGTAAACTATCAATCCTAATAAGAGTTCTGACGACAAAACTTGATAAGCCACTTAATCTATACACCCTCCTTCCTCTGCCATTGAGGTTGTATTATGTACGGACACCCTGACGACTCGACAAGGATACTTTCTTGTACTTTCCACATCGTTTGGCTGAGATATTTCATATATCATTGAGAATGAAAATGAGACATTTTCTTATCCTTTAACTGGGTAGAGTAGAGATATGGAAAAGTAGAGAAATCGCTAAGTCTAAACAAGCTGAAAGTAAATCACAGCAAATCGAGGTTCGTTGTCTGGGGTAGATCACCTTCATGTTACCCCTGGTTACAAGAGCTTACAGAAGGAGACTCGATAATAAGACGTCAGAAGTGAAATACCTAGGCGTAAAAATTGATGAAACACTAAGTTTTTTTCAGAGCATGTACAGTGTATATCGTCAAAAATTACAAAAAATATGGATATGATAAGGAAGCTAAGGCATCAGTTTCCGTGGAAACTTTTGCGTCTTTTATATTTCTCATTAGTTCATTCTTATTTACCTTTAAATACAAAAAACAATTCTTTTTAACTGAAAGTGAGGAGCAAAATTGAAACTTAAAATGAACAGAAATTATTCCGTATATGGAAGGGGCTGTTATGCTCTCCCCTCTCCTGTTTTTTTTTTTAATTGTTGGAGGAGCAATTGGAAAAGTTTCCAGTTTCAATTTATCCATGTGTGATTAAGGGGGACTTTAATGTTGATTTAAATAAGGATGATGTAGATTCTAGTCTTTTTTGTGATAGTATGTTGAGTCATAGTTTGTTACCATCTATTAATATAGTTAAAGTAACTAGTGCGACGCTTATTGATTATATTTTTATGAATATGAAGCGGAATTTTAAGATCCATACCCCGCGTGTACTTGTAAATGATGTGTCTGATCACTGTGCCGTGATGGTTTCATGCCAGCTGCAGAAAAATTCGACACAATCTTGTGGATCCCAAAACGCTGGAGCGTATTTTGACCAGAAGTCATTGCCTAAATTTAAATCTGAATTAGAAGAAGCTGATTGGACCTCTCTAGATGAGCGTCATTCTTATGCCGAGAGAATGGAACAATGGCATAGGAGAATGGTTTCACTTTTTGATGAAACTTGTGTGAAGGTAGCTCATGCTAAAAAGAAGAAAGATATTCCAAGGAAACCATGGATGACGAAAGGCCTTGTGAATTTTTAAAATAAAAGACATCAACTGTATATGATAAGTATTTTGAGTGATTGTGATATTGACCATGAAATCTACAGGAAATACAATGTTGTTCTACATAATTTATTATGGAAAGCGAAACATGGATATTTTAAAAACGAAAATCAAGAAAACCATGGAAACCCATCTAAGACATGGGAGACTATTAGCTCAGCTATTGGTGACAAGAAAGTGGTATTACCAGAAATAAGTGGAAATCGCGGTGCTAGTCAAATTGCCGATGAAATGGCTCAGCAGTTTTCTCAAACCGGGGACAAAATTAAATTGCTTGTTGAAAACTGACCAGGAGATAGTTCTTTTGAGCAGTACTTGCTTGACCCTAGTGATACTAGTTTTTTTCTTCGTAAAACTAGCCAGCACGAGGTGACAGAAATTGTGAGTGAAATACGAAATAGGGTGGCTGGAGCGGATGTGCTGTCTCTGAGAGTAGTGAAGTATGTTTTTCTTGTGATATTGCCGTGTTGAATTGATTTAGTGAATGGCTGTCTTAAAGAAGGTGAATTTCTCGATCAATTTAAACATGCTAGAGTAGTGTCATTGCGTAAATTTGATGACCGAGAAGATTTCAGCAATTATAGACCTATTTCGCTACTCCCTATTCTGTTAAATTTTGAAAAAAAATTATATAAACGAATGGCTGAGTTCCTGGAGAGGAAGGATTTCTTTTATGAAAACCAATTTGGTTTCAGAAAAGGATACTCTACAGAGCATGCCGTTTAGTATTTGACATCTTTGATTAATGGTGCTTTGAATGGGAAGTTGAATGTGGCGACTATATTCCTAGACATTTTGAAGGCATTCGACCCAGTGGACTATGTGATTCTTCTGAAAATTTGGACAACTCTGGTATTAGAGGAAATGCTCTGAAAATTATTTCATCATATTTGAGTCACCGATCTATGTATGTGCAAGTGAATGATGTGAAATCAAGACCACGTCAGTTGCGGTGTTCCCCAGTGGTCCCCTCTAGGCCCTCTTTTCTTCTCAATATATATTAATGACATCCATCAAGCAATCTGTGATTTGACAACAAATGTTGGAAATGGAGACGGAACATATAAACCTAATAATCTCTATATAAAGATTATAAATATCTTGTCCTGTTTGCTGATGATACGAATTTTCCAGTTGTGGAGCGCACTGAAGCTCAGCTTTTAGGGACACTGGGTAATGATATGGAAAAAGTAGAGAAATGGCTAAGTCCAAAGAAGCTGAAAGTAAATCACAGCAAATCGGGGTTCGTTGTCTGGGGCAGATCACCTTCATATTACCCCTGGTTACAAGAGCTTACAGTAGGAGACTCGATAATAAGACGCCAGAAGTCAGTGAGGCGTAACAATTGATGAAACACTAAGTTTTTCAGAGGATGTACAGTGTATATCGTCGAAATTAACAAGGAACATAGGTATGATAAGGAAGCTAAGGCATCAGTTTCCGCAGAAAGTTTTGCGTCTTTTATATTTCTCATTAGTCCATCCTTATTTACTATTAAATAAAAAAAAAACAAGTTTTTTTGGTAGAAAGTAAAAAGTAACATTAAAACTTCAAACGAACAGAAATTATTCCGTATATGAAAAGGGCTGTCCACTCATCAACGCCTTACTGTTTACGCTGAAGTCTTTATTGTTTTTAAAATAGCGTTGTGAAAAAGAGTCTAACTTTAGCGTAAAGTGCGAGACGTTGAGGAGGGGACAGCCCTTTTCATATACGGTATAATTTCTGCTCGTTTTAAGTTTTAATGTTGCTCCTTAATTTCAATTAAAAAACTTGTTTTTTTTATTTAATTTTTGAATGTTTTTGAATTAATGCAGATTTTGATTTTGGCTCACAGTACATGAATAATTAAAACAAAATTTGCATATTAATTTTACTTTTATTTGGTTAAATGGCTTTCTCGAGAGTTGTTTAATTTTATTTAAGAACGTTTTTATTAGTGATAAATTTACGTAGCTTACGAATTAACTTACGTAACAAACTTCTATATTCATATATTTTAAATACGTATATTAGGGGGTTCGCTCCCTAGTCAATACTTCGCTCTTTACTCTAAAGTTCGAATTTTGTTCCAAATCCTTAAAAATTACCCCTGAATAACAAAGTCCATTAATTAGAATAAATAGCTCTTATGAAACTACTAAACAATCTTTTGCCTAAAGAGCGAGGTATTGACTAACTTGCAAACCCAATCACCTACGCAATAATTTCTGTTCGTTTTAAGCTTTGATGTTGCTCCTTACTTTCAGTTGAAAAACTTGTTTTTTTTATATTTAATTACTGATTGCATTATAAATAATGCTGGGAAATCCGGCGCCCCCTTCAAAGCAATGTCCCTTCCGCCATGAAAACTTCCTCCATTGAAAGATACTCCCACAAGATACACTACCAGAAAAAATCCCCCCTGAAAACGTCCGTATACTTCCCAATAACCCATACTATATGTAAACATTGGGTAAAGTTAATAACTTTCAGCCCTCCCCCCGGGTGCTTTGGGGGAATAAGTCATCCTACAAGACATATTTATCATATTTTCGACCATGCTGAAGAAAATGGCTATCTCAAAATTTCGATCGGGTGACTTTGGAAGAAAATGAGCGTGGGAGGGGTCCTAGTTGCCCTTCATGTTATTTGGTGACTTAAAAAGTCCACTAGAACTTTAATTTACGTTCTAATGAGCCCTCCCACGATATTCTAGGACCACTGGGTTGATACGATCACCCCTGGAAAAAAAAACAGGCATCCGTGATCTTTCTTCTGGCAAAAAATACAAAATCCCACATTTTTGCATATAGGAGCTTGAAACCTCTACAGTAGGGTTCTCTGATACGCTAAATCTGATTGTGTAATTTTCATTAAGGTTCTATAGCTTTTAAAGGACTTTCCCTCCTTTTTTCGAAAATCAGGCAAATTTTCTCAGGCGCGTACCTTTTGATGGATAAAGACTAAATTTGATGAAACCTATATATTTGAAATCAGCATTAAAATATGATTCTTTTGATATATCTATCAGTATCAAAATTCCCTTTTTTAGAGTTTCGGTTACTATTGAGCTGGGTCGCTCCTTACTTACAGTTCGTTACCACGAACTGTTTGATACTGTTGTTCTGTTTTGCCTGGAACATTTTATGTTCGCCTAAAACCTTTGTGTGTTCTCCAGAATTCAGCTGTGCGTGCTATTTATGTTATTGACAGACTTGCCTCGGTTAGACATATTTATTCGCGAATCCGTTTTACCGTTTTACCGTATTTTACCGTTTTCAGGGTTATGCTTATTTTATAAGCTTGATATTACTAATAATATTGCTCCAATGTGTCTTCGTCATATGTTTGAGACAGCTGCTGATGTCTATGGACATTTAACGAGACAGGTTGGTATGTATAGAAGGCCGATTAGATTGTTTGCGAGGTGTGTTATCTCTGCTCGTCATTTTCTTCCGGTGCTGTGGTCTCAGACGTCATTCTCTATCAGGAATATTGCTGAAAGGTCTGGTTTCCGTGAGCAATTGAGGCCCCATTGCCTGCATGCTTATGAATTCTAATTTTTTTTTTTCTCAAGTAGTTTTATATGTTTAATATGTTTTATGTATTTTTTTTTTGTTTTGTAGCGAAATAGGAACTCGAATGCACTGATGTAAGTGAATGTAAGTTTTTCTTTTTGGAGTTGCAATACAAGCCAAAGTTACTGGGCTTCTTGCTTTTTTGTTCATTTTTGTGTGAATAAACTGTATCTCCATCGGAAAAAAAAAATCAAACGATCACTATGTTCAATAGCCGTTCTTAAGAAATTTGACAAATAGTCCAACTTTAGCGTAAAGAGCAAGGTATTAAGGAGGGAGCAACTCTTAAATAATTTCTATTCTTTTTGAGTTTTAATGTTGCGCCTTACTTTTATTAAAAAAAAAACTTGTTAAAATTCAATTTCTGATCGTTTTTCAAATAATCCCGGTAAATCTGGCTCATCCTCCGTGAAATATCCCCCCCCCTCACTGGAAACTCCTCCGTGTAAATTTCATCCAATGTGAGGTGCAGTCCCGCAAAATTCCTTCCAAGCAGTTCCATGCTCACTGAAAATCCCCCCCCCCCATAGAGTTTCTTGCGGGTAGATCAGAGTGAAAGATTCTGCTTAGCATAGTTTCATTTGAAAAAGACTTTAATTTCTAATCGGTTTCTTAATCACTCTTGAAATACCCCCTTCCTTGTAAATTTTTTCCCAGAGACCAAAACACACGAAAAACAGCCCTCGGATAATTCCCCGGGAACATCTCCAAATTTAAAATTGAGTTTACAAAGATAATATAAGACAATCAAAAAGAATTTCCTATAGGAATTATGTCATATCCCCTCAGTGAAAATTTACACTAGAAAATTCGTCTCTCAGGAAGTTCCCTCTGCAAAGAAGATTCTTACTATGGAATTCCACCCCAAGCAGAAAATCCACCCCCCACATATTTCTGTATACTTCCCAATAATAAATAATATACGTAAACAATTAGCAAATTTTATAACTTACAGGCCTCTCCCCAAAGACTGTAGGGGTCATTTTAACCCTAAAGACATAATTATTTGATCTTTCAACTATACTGAACAAAATGACTATCTCAAAATTGTGATCAGATAATTTTTGGGGAAAAAGGGCGTGGGAGGGGTTGGAAGTTGCCCTTCAATCGTTTGGTAATCTTAAAAGGGCACTAGAACCTAAAACATCCGTTTGAATATACCTTCTGCCGATCTTCTAGGACCATTATTTCAATACAATCATCCCTAGAAAAAGAAGCAAATAAACACGCAACCGTGATCTTTCTTCTGGCGAAAATAGCAGAATTCCACATTTTGTATATAGGAGCTTGAAATTTCTATAATAGTTTTCTGGTACGCTGAATATGATGACGTGATTTTCATTAAGACCCCTTGAATTTTAGGACATGCTACCCCCATATGTCAAAAATTAAGTAAATTTTCTCAGGCTCGTGACTTTTGATGGGTGACACTAAACTTGATAAGTTGTATATATTTAGAATCCAAATAATAAGCTGATTTTCTTGATTTGTCTTTTAATATTGAAATTCTGTTTTTTTAGAGTTTTTTTTACTATTGAGCCGAGTCGCTCCTTATTTACAGTCCGCTACCACGAACTATTTGATTTGCTCATTTCAAGATTCCAAAAACACCCAAACTTACCCCGAATGAGGTTTTAACCTTGGCTGGGTTGTTTCTGTCTAGTTTTGGGCCTAAGCGTCATATGTTTACACACTTTCTTAAAATCCTTGATTTAGCCAAAAAAAACCTAAACAAAAATTAAAAAAACGTTGAACATGGAATGTAGGCTCCGTAATAATTTTTTAGAAACAGTTTTTTCGAAATTTAGATTAAGTAAACAATCTCAATTTCAGTTAAATACAGAGGCTATTTTATGTTCTAACAAGTCCCATTTTGATCATTAAAAAATAATTAGAAGCAAAAAATATTAGCATTATTTCTTGTTTATGCCCATTAGAACAGTAGAAAAAAAAGGCTTTTTTCCACAAAATTACTGGAAGCTTCTAAATAGTCAAATTTATCCTCACTGTTTCACAATTTCTACATAAAAAATTACTATAAATCGCTGATCATATGGGGAGAAAAATTAAGAAAAAAACAAAAAAACTTTAGTCCACAATACAACAAAAGGAAGCTCAAAAACTACCACCAACTCAATTTCTATACAGTAACTGTCGAATGAAACTAGCGCTATCATAGGGAGCGCAATCGCGCTGCCTAAGTAAAGAACGATATTGGCACAATGTATTATTTTTTTTCCTTTAGAAACAAAATACCCTTCCAGGGTATTTTGTATGGAAGGAGTTGTCGTAGAAACTTGGAAAACAGCTCATTTGGTTGGAAATTGGAATGACTAGTGCCCTTCTTAATAGTCGAAAGTGATTGGAAGGCACCTAACACCCCTTCTATGCCCACCATTTCCCCAAACACATCCAATCAAAATTTTGCTCAGCGATAGCCATTTTGTTCAGCGTAGTTGATTTCCAGATAGAAATTGTGTTTTTGAGGAGGACACTCCACCAGAACCCTGAGAACAAGGGTTGTAATTTATGTCCTGGGGGTATATAAGGTTCTTATAGAAAGCTTTCTCGTGGAAACTTCAAAAAGGGCTCATTCGATTGGAAATTCAAAGAGCTAGTGCCCTTTTTTACAGTCGAAAGTGATTGGAGGGCAACTATCCTCCTTCTCACGCCCACTTTTTTCCCAAACACATTCAATCAAAATTTTGAGATAGCCATTTTGTTCAACGTAGTTGAAAGTTCTGGAAATTAGGTCTTTTAGCATGAACCCCCCCCCCCCATCCCAAAAGGCAAGGGTTGTAAGTTATGCCCTTGGGGCATATAAGGTTTTTATTGAAAGCGCTGTTGTATAAAATTCAAAAAGGGCTCAATTGAAATGGAAATTGAAACGACTAGTGCCCTTTTTAATAGTCGAAAATGATTGGAGGGCAAATAACACCCTTCCACGCCCAATATTTATCCCAAAACATCCAGTAAAAATTTGGAGATAGCCATTTTATTCAACGCAGTTGAAAAGTCCGGAAATTATATCTTTGAGCTGGACACTTCCCCCACAGTCTTCAGGGCAAGGGTTGTAAGTTATGCCCTGCGGGTATATAATGTTTTTATTGAAAGCGTCGTCATAAAAACTTGAAAAAGGGCTCATTCGATTGGAAATTCAAATGGCTAGTGCCCTTTTTAATAGTTTAAAGAAATTGAAAGGTAACTAACCCCCCTCTCACGCCCTCTATTCCCCAAACACATGCAATCAAAATTTTGAGATAGCCATTTTGTTCAACATAGTTGAAAGTTTTAAAAATTAGGTCTTTGAGGATGATAACCCCTTCAGAACCCTCAGGGCACGGATTGTAAGTCATGCCCTGGGGGTACATAAGGTTTTATAGAGAGCGTTGTCATAGAAACTTCAGCAAAAGCTCATTTGATTGAAAATTGAAAGCGCTAGTGCCGTTTTTAATAGTCGACAGTGAAAGAGAGCAAGTAACCCCCCTCTGAGGCCCACCATTTTCCCAAACGCATCCAATCAAAATTTTAAGATAGGTATTTTGTTCAACGTAGTTTAAAATTCTGGAAATTATGTCCTTCAGGATGACAAACCCCCCAAATCCCCCAGGGCAAGGGTTGTAAGTTATGCCCTGGGGGAATATAAGATTTCTATAGAAAGTGCTTTTGTAAAAGCTTCAAAAAGGGATCATTTGATTGGAAATTCAAGGGGCTAGAGGCCTTTTCAATAGTTGAAAGTGATTGGCAGGAAACTAACCCCTCAACCTCACACCCACCATTTTTCCAAACACATCCAATCAAAGTTTTGAGATAGATATTTGGTTTAACGTAATTGAAAGGTCTGGAAATTATGTCTTTGAGGATGATAATCCTCCTACACCCCTCAGGGTTAGGGTTGTAATTTATGCCCTGGGGGCATATAAAGTTCATAGAAAGGGCTGTCGTATAAAATTCAAAAATGGCTCAATTGATTGGAAATTGTAAGGGCTAGTACCCTTTTTAATAGTTTAAAATAATTGGAGGGGAACTAGCCCCCCCTCTCACGCCCATATATTCCCCCAAACACATCCAATCAAAATTGTCAGATAACTCTTTTGTTCAACGTAGTTCTGGAAATTATGTTTTTGAGGGGGACAACCCCCCCCCCCAGCCTTCAAGGTAAGAGTTGTAAGGGATGCCCTGAGGGTATATAAGGTTTTTTATTGAAAGCGTTGTCGTAGAAACTTCAAAAAAGGCTCTTTCCATTGGAAATTAAAAGGGCTAATGCCATTTTTAATAGGCCAGTCGAAACTGATTGGAGGGCAACTAACCCCCCTTTCACGCCCACCATTTCACCAAACACATCCAATCAATATTCCGAGTTAGCAATTTCTTCAACGTAAATGAAAGTTCTGCATATTAAGTCATTGAGGATGACAACCCCCTCACAGACCTCAGGGCAAGGATTGTAATTTATGCTGTGGGGGAATATAGGTTTTTATAGAGAGCGTTTTCACAGAAACTTCGAAAACTTTGAAACTTAAATGGGCTAGTGCCCTTTTTAATAGTCAAAAGTTATTGGAGGAAAACTAACACCCCTACCTACCACGCCCACGATTTCCCCAAAAACATCTAATAAAAATTTTGAGATATCTATTTTGTTCAACGTAGTTGAAAAGCCCAGAAATTATTCCTTTGAGGATGAAACTCCCCCCGCAGCCCTCAACGCAAGGGTTGTAAGTTATGCCCTGCGGACATATAAGGTTTTATAGAAAGCGTTGTCATAGAAACTTCAAAAGAGGCTCATTCGTTTGGAAATTGAAAGTGCTACTGCCGTATATAATAGTCGAAAGTGATTGGAGGGCAACTAACGCCCCTCTCACGCCCACCATTTCCCCAAACACATCCAATCCAAAATTTGAGATAGACATTTTGTTCAACGTAGTTGAAAGTTGAAGGTCTCTGCCAGCATTGTCGTAAAAACTTCAACAAGGACTCATTCAATTGGGAATTGAGAAGGCTAGTGCCCTTATTAATAGTCAAAAGCGATTGGAGGGCGAATGCAACCCCCATACCCATCATTTCCCAAAACATTTCCGATCAACATTTTGATATAGCAAATTTGTTGAACGTAGTCGAGGGGTCCGGAAATTATATTTTTAGTATGATTTGATTCTATTTTTGCTCATTTACGGTTTAATGGAGTTCTTTACTTTTTTTGTAAAACTTATTTTTTGCAAATTTTTTTTTATTACTGTTGGGGAAGGCAAGGAAACTGAGAGAACCACTCAGCTTTTCATCAAAGCTATAGGTAGTAAAATTTCTTTGAAAGAGAGGTAAATATCATCTAATTTATGTTTTCTTTTTGCTTTTACTTTTACTTTGCTTTTACTTTGAATTATTTCAATATTCCTTGCTCACGATAAATCCAGACCATGTAATGAAAATAAGTTTTTATTTTTTATTTTTGGAGTTTTCTTCATTGCCTTGGGTATTTTTCTGTTTCTAAAGGCATTCTAACTCTTAAATTATATTGTAGCCTAAAGAGTTAAAAAAAAAAATGATTTTAGCCAATTTAGAAAGCAAGACCAAACAAATAGGAATGCCAAGGTAATTACAGTACATATCTTAAATCAAAGTGGTTGAATGTGCCAGCCACCGATCGTGGAACTATTGTTGGTTAACTAGTTTTTGTTTTAAGCCCTTGGTTAACCAATTTTTTTGGTTTATTTGAGAAAGTTTGGATATCATGGGGAAGTCTGGTATTTCATGACAGATTTGACTTTTTAGCTAGAGTAGTGGTTAGTTGTTTTAGAAGAAAATCGCTCTAAGAACAATAAATTGTAAAATTTAGAATACTGGGAGTAACTGTGATTATATGGGAATGAAATTATATACAATAATTACGTAAATGGAAGAGTTAATTTAGCTGAAGATAAAAAAAAACTAAAAAAAAAACAGAAAACTAAAGAAATAGTGTAACTACTTTGAGATAAAATTGGCAAATTAAAACCAATTTAAACAAAACAAAAAAACAGTTTGTAGACCTTTTTGTGCAATTCTTAAAGATCTTGTAAATCTTTATTAATACGAGCAATTAAAATAAAATTCTAAATCTTCCCAGCAGAAGAACGAGCTCTATATGTCAACTTAGTACATAAGTAACTGGAAAAGAAAACGCAAAGTAGTTGTAGTAGTGAAATGCAAATATTTCCTTTTAGTCAATTGAACATCCCCCTCATCACGTCTTGAGAGTGCCAACTTGATACCCTAAACTGTTTCTGAGATACATCCCTTAACAACCAGCATGCGCACATTTTGTTTTAATTCAGTTAACACTCCTCTCGAGATTCTGTTGAAGCCATTTTGTACCCTTAGCCTGTTTGGACAACAAGGATCAAACATTCCCCCTTTTCCAATAACAAATAACTATATATACACAATAAATAAGTTGCAGCCTATGACAGAACTAAGGCAGATAGTCATACAATAAGGGTTATTCTGATGGTCTATCAGTTCTGTGATTCACTAGAAGGCAATTGGAGACAAAAAATATTTCGAAAATTTATGACCGACCATGTCCACAGGACTTGCAGGCAAGTGGGTGCCTGAGACTTGTTCATATTATATGAATTCTGGGGAAAAGAAAAAAATAAAAAATACATAGATGTCACTTTGCCCTTTACTTGGACAGTGCTATTGTGCTGCCTACATCACTTCCTTCAGTAGAACTCATCATTGTATTTTAATTCTTGCTTTCCATACGACTCAAAGGCAGCGTGATCTTCATCGTCACTTTCTTCCTTTTAGGAGTTATTGTGAACAGCTTTTGCGTTTTGAAGTTTTTGGTTATATTTAAAAAATTGTTTTTAGCTTTGAGGCAGCTGTTTCAAATCTTTTTTTTAAACTGTGAATGCAATTTATAATATTTTAGCTAATTATTAATATTACCCAAACTATTAACTTCAAATTTTAATCAGTCAATTCAGTTTCTGCAAGCTAACAGAAAATTGTTATTAACAATTAAGCCACGTACACATGCCTAAATTGGCTTTCTTAATTAAAAGTGAACAAGTAAGCCCTCTATATTTCTTATAGAACTTATATTGACTTTAGAATATTTTTGAAAAAACATCTTTTTAATTATTTGCAACTAATTTTACAGGAGAACAGTGACAAAACTATGTCGCCGACTAACTTGACAAAACGCATTGTATAAATAAGGTTCAATTCGCATAATAAACATGATTTTTATGATTATATTTATAATTAAATTTGTAATTTATCTTCTCTCTCTCCTATAAACACCTTTCAAGATTTATAAACACCTTGTATTCCGACTCCTCAAAACAACACCTGGATAATAGTTAAAATCGAATTTTTTGAGGTCTATTGCATTTTGAAGTCTTCGTCCTTGACTCACAGTTGACCTAATAAAAGCAAACTCGTTGCCAAATAATACTTTTATGCTATTTTGAAACCTTAAAATAAACCAATTTCTCTTCAAAGTTAAAATGCTAAAGGTGTCAGCATTACAGGTAACGAACTGTAATTGGTAATCCTTGTCATTGGTAATCGAAACTCTAAAAAACGGAATTTTGATACTAACAGATGCAACAAAAGAGATGGATAGCATCATTGTTGATTTTAAATGTACAAGTTTTATCAAGTTTAGTCATATCCATCAAAAGTTACGAGCCTTAGAAAATGTGCCTTATTTTCGAAAAAGGGGAAAGCATCCCATAAAAGTCATAGAATCCTAATGAAGATCACACCACCTGACTCTGCGTATCAGAAAACCCTACTGTAAAGGTTTGAAGCTCCTATCTATAAAAATGTGGAAATTTGTACTTTTTGCCAGAAGAAGATCACGGATGCGTGTTTATTTTATTTTGTTTTTTTTCCAGAGGTGAGCGTAGCAGCCCAGTGGTTTTAGAACGTCGCGAGAAGGCTCATTCTAAGGAAAATTAAAATTTCTAGTACCCTTTTTAAGTGACCAAAAAAATTGGAGGGCAACTAGGCCCCCTCCCACGCTTATTTTTTCCCAAAGTCACCAGACCAAAATTTTGAAATAACCATTTTGTTCAGCATAGTCGAAAAATCTAACAAATATGTTTTTTTGGACGACTTAATCCCCCACAGTCCCTGAGGAAAGGGCTGCAAGTTATGAACTTTACCCATTCTCTACGTATAATATTGGCTATTGAGAAGTATACAGACGTTTTCAGGGGGGACTTTTTCTGCTAGGGAAGGGGGGCGGTAGAGGGAGGGCCTATGTGGTAGGATCTTTCTATGGAGAAATTTTCCATAGGGGAAGAGTTCCATGAAGGGGTGCTGAATTATTTAAACCAATCAGAAATAAAAAAAAAACAAGTTTTTTCAACTGAAAGGAAGGAGCTAAATCAAAGTTAAAACGAACAGAAATTATTACGTATAAAAGGGGTTTCTCGCCTAGTCAATACCTCGCTCTTTAAGCTAAAATATTTCTGGTAATTTAAAAAGAGCTATTTATTCTAATTAAATGGCCTTTGTGATTTGGGGGTCATTCTTAAAATTGGGACGAAATTTGAACTTTAGCCTAAAGAGCGAGGTATTGACGAGGGGGAAAAACCCCTCATAATATAATAATTTCTCTTTGTTTTAAGTTTTAATGTAGTTCCTTACTTTCAGTTGAAAAACATGTTTTTTTTTATTTAATAAAGCTCATAACATGCAGTTTCAGTTTATTTGATCTTCAGGACTCAAAGAGTTAAAACACTGTAAAAGGATTGACTACAATTGTGACGCCTAGTTAGTTCTACGGTTACTTTTATTTAACACTTATTGCTCCTTATGCCTATTACTGATAATCTGGATACGAGTAGGTCTATAGTCCTTGTGTTTGGATTATTAAAAAACATGTCAAACACACTCCACTTTATTCCTCTCTTTTCTATCTCTTTTTTTCCCAATATGCAGCTGTCCAAATATGCAATTGCTCACATTGCCTTGAAACAGGAAGCATATCCAACTGGGGGTTTCCAGAGCCTAGAGTCTTATTATATTTAGCGGTAAATTAGGCAAACTGGTAAAAATAAGTCTCTCTAATTGAAATTGAAGAAAAAAAAAAAACAAGTTCTCTCAGATTAAAGCAAAGAGTGACATTAGAACTTAAAACAAACAGAAAACGTTTATAAAGGCCCGCCAACTCTTAATTCTCTTGAACTTTACACTAAAGTTTTATAGTGCTTTCAGAATGCTCCATTCCGATTCAATGGTTTGGCGTCACCATTACCTCATACGTTGGTACATCTATTAACAAAAGCTTCTCCGGTTTTGCAATACAAAGAAGGGGGTTAAGAAACCACAAAACGTTTTCACAACGATCCAATTCTTCTCACATGGCCAAATCCGATCGGTTTCTGTTTTGTGGTACACGGGGTTAAACGGATAGACACTATCCAATGTAGTTTCTTTGGTTTAACATATAAAACATTTTTCATTTAGTAGAAAAGAAAATGAGCATATAGTTTTGTTCATGTATGAGCCTGGTGTTTAGTAGGCCAGATAATTATTTGTATTTTAATGGTTTAGCTGCGGTAAATTCAGTATTTGGGTATGAATAATACCTTTCATAGGTTTATATTTTACAAATAACATAAAGTCATAACAGCTTGGCTATATAGACCGTCATTATATAAGGTTATAACGCCTAGGGTGTATAGGCCGTCAGTACATAAGGTCCTAACGCCTAGTGCGTACAGACCGTCATTACATAAGGTCATAACGCCTAGGGCGTATAGGCCGTCATTACATGAGTTCATAAGGCCTAGGGCGTAGAGGCCGTCATTACATAAGGTCATAACGCCTAGGGCGTATAGGCCGTCATTACATAAGGTCATAACGCCTAGGGCGTACCGACCACCATTACACAAGGTTATAATGCCTACGGCCTATAGGCCTTCTGGCAAAGGATAAGTTGATCTGGAGATTGCAGCTCAGATTAGTCCCAGCATCTAATCATAAAGATTTTATAGTTGGATAAAATTATGTATTTATAGTATCGTAATTGTTTAAATAATCACTACGGGATAAAATGAAAAATATGAAGTCACAGATTGTTTGTGTACAAAATGATGGAAGATCCTTTTCTGAGCAGAACCACATCCCCAACACTAACAGGGGTGAGGGCCCCTCAACAACGGCCTCGAGAGACCGAGAAGATACAGGTGATGGTAATTCTGAGAATGAGGACAATGATTCTTTGCATTTCGATGACGAGCAGTTGATGGTAGACACCGATCACAGAACAGACGACAAGATCTCTTTGGCAGAGTCCCAGGACCTTGTATACGAAGAACTGGGTGACACCATTTTCCTGAGGCCTACCCAGGCAGACCTGGAGGTAAGGAGGGTGTACCTAACCCCGGAAAAGATTCCGAATATGATACATGCAATCAAGGCAGCTCTGGGAAAATCGCATACCTCAATAAGGCAATAGATGAATCTAATTGGACTCATCAATGCGGACTCAAGAGCAATTCTTATCAACAGACTATGTCTCAGGAAATGTCAGTTACCAATGCTCAGATTGTGGGACAGGTCTTGGAACAACATAAATTCAAACATCCTAATTACGACAGAGATGAAAGAGGCATTTTCACCGTGGCTGAACAAAGATTGGCTGAGTCATGGCCTTCCTCTCAAGCCCCCTATTGTTTCCAAAACAATATTCACTGACAGCCCAATCTACGGGCGGGGTGGCTATCTAGAGGACTCACATCAAGACACTTCGGGGACTTGGTCTCCAGAAGAGAAATCTCTTCATATAAATTGCCTCGAGATGAGAGCCGTAGCCAACACAATCAAAGCCTTTGCGGAGGAGCTAAGAAAAGAGATAGTCATGGTAGCGACGGACAACTCGACTGTAGTCAATTATATAAACAAAGAGGGTGAAACCCGTTCTTCCTCCCTAGAGGAGGAATCCATCAAACTCTTCGAGATTACGATGGCCCTGAACGTTCATTTGAGGGCAAGAAACATCGCCGGGTCACTCTATCTAGCAGCCGACACACTGTCATGAAGGAAAAGGTCTGCCCACGGAATGGAGTCTCAGCGAGAGTGTCTTCAGAGCCCTGTCAAAAGAGTACGGATTGCCAAATGTCGATCTATTTGCGACTCGATTGAACCGGAAGATCGACGTATATTTCTCACCAGTTCCAAATTCTCTTGCGATCGGCACAGATGCCCTTGTCCGCAATTGGTCGAACAAACACAGCTATGCCTTCCCTCCATTTGCCCTGATCCCAAAGGTTCTGGAGAAGGTTCAAAAGTCTGTGAACTGCCGAATAACGCTAATTGCTCCGCGATGGCCTCGCCAAGCTTGGTACACGAATCTTCTGAACCTGCTAGTAGACTTGCCTATACCCCTCGGAGATTAGTCAGATCTCCTCCAGCAGGGTCGACTTCACCACCCAGCACTAAGGAATCTAAATTTACATGGCTGGAAGATATCGAGCATGGACTTAAAAAGGTGGGCCGGGCAATTGCCCGGCCCAGCGACGATCTACCATTCAATTGTATAATGGAAAATGGCAAGTGTTCGGGGATTGGTTTAGTGAAAGGAAGATTAATCGTCTCGAAACCAGTACTCAGGCAGTTGCAGAATTCATGAAATATCTAAAGACGGGTCGAAACCTCTCACCATCAATATAAAGCGGCAATACGCGGAACGCTAGCTCTAGCTAAAGGAACAGATATCAGCAAAGATACTTGTTTGACGAAAAGGATACAGAATTTTTGGCACGATTCACCGCGGACACAAAATTATATTCCTGCCTGGGATCTTGGCCTTGTTCTAAGGTATTTTAGAACTTCACGATTTCTTGACTTATGGAATATTGATATGAAAGATCTTACTCTTAAGACAGTATTCATTACTGCTATCGCATCTGGTCGTCGAAGGCGTGAAATTCGTGCCTTGTCCTTCACTACAGCCCAATTTTCAGATAATTCAGTAACTCTCAGGTTTCTCCCTTCGTTTAGACCCAAAACCGTGAAGCCTCATGAGATACCTTCTCCTATCCTTCTTCCCGCGCTAGATGTAGATCCAGCTTTGTGTCCAGTGAGAATACTATCGGCCTACGCACAGCGAACGGCTAACTTGGCGGTCAGAAAAGGGAGAAAAAGGTTCTTCATTCCTTTTCTAAAACAGCACCACGAGAGGTGGTAGCTGGAACCGTTTCTTCTTGGATAAAGCAGGCCATAACTATGGCATATGAGGCAGCAAAGGAAGAGTGTAGAAAAGGGAAAACACACGACACAAGATCCATGGTGGCGTCATGGGTGCTATCAAAATCTGTACCACTTGCTGATATAATGAGTGCTGCTGGCTGGTCTTCGGAGTCTACTCCCAGACAACACTACCTTCATGAAATAGAAGATCGAACCGATGCTCTACATTTCGTTGCGGTTCAGACAGTTTTATAGTTTATACATTTGAATATTTGAGTTTGAAACTAATTTTTTATATTAGTTGATTTATGAGCCCACCACCAAATCGGTTGAAATCTAAGCTATTGTTAATAGATGTACCAACGTATTAGGTAATGGCGAAGCCAAAACCGAACTTTCGAATGAAAGTTCAGTTTGGCTAGCCGATACTTACCTCATTCGTTTGTACATAGGGTTTTTCCCTCCTCCCTACTCATAGAGATTAAAGGAATTATAAGGGATTTAGTTCAAAACAGAAACTGATCAGATTCGGCCATGTGAGAAGAGTTGAATCGTTGTGAAAACGTTTCGTGGTGTCTTAACCCCGTTTTTTGTATTGCAAAACCGGAGAAGCTTTTGTTAATAGATGTACCAGCGTATGAGGTAAGTATCGACTAGCCAAACTGAACTTTCATTCGAACGTTCGGTTTCTTGTATTGGAGTCATCATTCATAAGAAATTAAAGCAAAAAGTCAAATTTTATCGGAAAGAACGAGAAATTGAGGAGGGGCAGCCCCTCTTCATATATGGAATATTTTTGTTTGTTGTTGTTTTTGCTCTTTATTTTCATGTGAGAAAACCTAACCTATTCTAATTTTAAAATTTTGCAGACAGTGCCTTACTGCCTTTAGTATTATTTCTATCAAGGTAGCATTGCTTTTGGAGGGTATTTAATTCCTGTTTCTAAAGTTAAATAAATCTTTATGTGCTAATGGCTTTTAGTGAGTAACCTTAAAATTGATATATTTTGCATATACAGAATCAGACTGAACAATTAATTAGTTATTACATAAACTATAATCAAAAGTCATTTGGACTTTTGGCCTATATTTACAAGGGTTACTCTTTACTTACAGATCGTTACTATGACCTCTGTGGTCCAAAGCTCCCTTAAATATAAAGGAGTCCTACTAATACATCTTCAACTCCCACTTTTTCCATTCAAGTTTAATATTCGTAAGACATTGTTTGAAAACTGATATTCAGACCTAAAATATTGTATTCAATGAATATTTACTAGAAAGGTGGGATTTAAATGCCACAAACTAATTAGGGGATTACAATTTTTTTTTACAGTTTTAAAAGTGAATTCTTTGAACAGAATTATTTTTCAGGAATATTCTTCATTGACGTCAATGGAAGATTGACGCCCCGGGAAACAAGAAGACAGTGTGCATAAACAAAAATAGAAATATCAATATTTAAACTAGGCCGAAACAAAGTTTCTGACAGCACTTGCCAATCTTTCCCCCAATAAATTTATTGAAGATGCTCATGATACCCCACCCCCTACCTTCCCACTTCTTCACTGGTAAACATGTGAACGTCATATTCACGCTACAAAGAAACAAATTCTGTGATGGGGGGGCTATAACCTTCCCTCTTCTCCTAGAAGCCTATCAATATTAAAAATCGTACTCAAGAATTTTCTTCCGAAATTACGAAGAATAAGAAATCGTTTTCTACCTCTCCCTTGAACCTAATTCTGTATTTAACTGAGAGTCTTCATTACCCGACTAAGGTTAATATTAGGGCCCAACCGATATGAACTTTGGGGTCTGATACTGATACCAATGTATAGATATCATATCGATATGATAGCGATATAATTTGCCGATAAATTTCCCTTCGGAAAAAAAAACCTTACCTAAAGTCAGAGCCGTATCCAGGATTTTTTTCAGAGGGGGGTGGGGGGGAGGGTACACAAAAAAACTTTAAAAAACTCATCAAAAATTTGTTTATATTCATTTTTGCTACGTTTTTTACGAGTCGGACAAACAAATCGGGGGAGCGGGCTTCAAACCCCCTAGCCCCTCTCCCCCCTGAATACGACCTTGCCTAAATTTTTAAACCCACGTTCTTTACCCATATTGATACTCGCACGTTAGTCCCTGGCCTATTACACACCAAGGAGCATCAATAGTTCAAGCGGGATCCATAAATTAGGCCATTTACAAGAATAGTTTGATTTTCTTTACCTTTTCTGATCAGTAGCTTTTGAGCACACAAAGTTAAAGCGAAATGACGGATATTTGAGGAAGTGAAAAATAAGAAAAAAGTTAATCAAACAAGCCGATTTTGCTGCATAGACACAATTATGTGAAAATCTGATAGAATGAAGCGTGAAATACTTATTGAAATTGATTATTCAAAACCAAAACTTCAATAGCGAGACTTTGCATTTTAATCATTCACATATTAATGTGGAAACTTTACATTCATATGATAGGGTCTCTTACTAACCGAACTTTGCTAGCACACAGGATATAGAGGTACAGCTTGAGTTTCAAGTTTGGGGACAGGATGTAAGGAATGTATCGAAAAAATCGCCAAGTAAGCCGGCAAATGCGGACACACAAGCTAAATTTCCAAAGTAAGTAGGTAAATTTTCCAAGGTGTTCACAAACGGAGGCGATACATTGGAGCCCTCCCCACCTTACAACACTCCCTCTCCCCCTCAGCTGCACTCCTGACTGGATATCATCGTTTTAACCGTTTGAATCTTGGATCATTCACCCACGTAAATGAACATTCAATAAACAGAAATGTATAGTTTATTGTATTATTTTTAGTTGTTTTGGTAGAAGATGTAGCCTATGTTCTTCAAGTCGCCATACATTTAGAACATTGCTGCACCAGGTGTGTATTGACAAGTATTGACCACAAATACACTGTACTTCATTTTACTCACCTCTGCTCCTCTTTTCACCATGGTCAGACTTAGCTGACTTGGGGGCTCCGCCCCCAAGGACTGGACAAGCGAAAATTACCTGAAAATATCTGGTGCCGTCTTCTGGACAAGTTGAGCATAAAAAACATATAGCCTATATGTATCGGCCGATAACCAATATTATTTTTCCGATAACCGATAAGGACACTGACCCTCATATCGGCCCGACAATATCGGTCGGCCAAAATATCTATCGGACACTAATTAAAATAGCCATTTACTGTATAGCTTCATTTAACTAAGTTGATTAACAAAATGTTTAGAAAAAACAGTGATATATAATTGCACAGCAGCTATTATAGAGGAGGATTGGATGCTTGTTTCTTAGGTGGCTGGGTTGTGCCTGATGCTCAAAAAAATGTATTTTTACGCCCAAGTTTTCTAACTCTCCCAGAGCTTTCAAGTAAGTATAGAAGATCGTCTGGGAGAAGGGGTAAATTAATTTTTAATCTCCTTTCGTGTGGACTGAGCCTAAATGTAGGTGCTGTGAATGATCTTTTCTTATTGCAGAACATAATATAAAATATAAAAAACAAAATATTTTCTTTCTAACATAAAAAATAGTATTCAGATGCATAGCGGCAAAAAGCGAATAGTTTGCAGGACATTTTGAGCATCGACATTCGATTTCCAAGAAGTGGGGAGGCAAGTGGTGCCATGAATTTTTTTTCATCGAAGCTTAAATAGTAATATTGAACGAGTGGTGAGGGCATTAGGCCTTCCGTGAGCTTAATGGCTGATTAAAATGGGAATTACGTGAGCCCATTCGGTAATGCTAAGTGGAGCTCCTAACCCCTCGCACCTGGGCAATATGATCATCGGTTTCCAGCTTGCAGGATTTCCGTGACACTTTCTCGGCGCTCCAATATTTCCCCTAGCAACCGCCATTTGTCTCGATTCGTAGCTATTTTTGGCACATTGATTTTCTATCCTTACTCTAAAAATAGAAGCCCCCATATAGGAGTCTAGACGGGTATTCTCTTTCTGTGTGTTATTCTCCCTCTAAAAATAAAAGCCCCCATATAGGAGTCTAATGTATGGAAGATGCCCAGTATCTCCCTCTAAAAATAGAAGCCGCCACATCAGTTTCGTTCGGATTTTTGAAGGTGTTAGAATTATCTAAAAATGGAAGCCTCCAGAAATTTTAAAATGGACATGACCTGGAGATACCAAGAGGTGAGTCTCTTTTCTCTAGTAGTTCCTAACCCCCCTCCTCCAAGCAACATCGCCCCTCCACCAGACCATCTTGTCTTTACTCATTTTACAGCTCATATTATCCCCTATTTACCATGTATAAATCCCAATCCTCCTACCTCATTTGATGATAATAAATCTTTTCAAAAGAAAGCATTCTTTTTGGTAAATAGCGCTTTCCGAGAAAGGCAGTCTCTTTCCCCCTTACGCCTAGAGACGGTCGTTTAAACCTTAGCTTGCGATTCCTCAAATTTGACTCGTGTCTCTTGTGGTCTAAACAAAGACATCTGTTATAAACAAAGCGGAAGGGTTGCTTTGCTGTCAATTAATAGACCTTACTAGGGATGATCCATTTTTGAACCGAGTTAGGTCAGTAATTCTCGCAAGGCACAAATTAAATCATTTTTTTCTCCCAAATTCTACTTTTTGCTTTCTTGGTGGAATGAGACCGGGGATATTTAGATGTCGGAGATTTCATATTTAAATAAATGATCTTATTTTCAAATTGAAGCACTTTTTAGCCTCAGACGGATGAATAATGCTAGTTTTTTAAAAGCCTCAGATACCTACATATGAGGCTGGAGGGTTAGAAAAACCTGGGATATTTCCAGGGTGCGTACCACAGAATATTCCCCAGAATATTCATTTTGTTAATCAACTTAGTTAAATGAAGCTATAAAGTAAAGGGCTATTTTAATTAGTGTCCGATAGATATTTCGGCCGACCGATATTATCGGGCCGATATGAGGGTCAGTGCTATCGGATATGGTCCGATATGGTCCTTATCGGCTATCGGAATAATAATATTGGTTATCGGCCGATACACATAGGCTATATGTTGTTTATGCTCAACTTGTCCAGAAGACGGCACCAGATTTTCTCAGGTAATTTTCACTTGTCCAGTCCTTTGGGGCGGAGCCCCCAAGTCAGCTAAGCCTGACAATGGTGAAAAGAGCAGCAGAGGTGAGTAAAATGAAGTACAGTGTATTTGTGGTCAATACTTGTCAATACACACCTGGTGCAGCAATGTTCTAAATGTATGGCGACTTGAAGAACATACATCTTCTACCAAAACAACTAAAAATAATACAATAAACTATACATTTCTGTTTAATGAATGTTCATTTACTGTCGGAAATTTTTGGGGTAACTATGACATTTTCCACTGCTAAAAGGAGTAGAAATATTTTTTTTTCAGGCCGATTTTGACATTGTTGATCTGTTCAATAAGTTCTTTGGGGGAGAAGCTGCACTGACGAATGACAACACCAGTTATGAAATCCCACCATGGATCAAGGATGTGCTAAAACCAGGTCTAAACGAAGACCCTAAGAACCTAAATTTGCAGTTGCAGTTACTATAAACGATGGGTCTGTGGAACCAACACCTAGACTATCAAACGTGATAAGATGTGAAAATCAACAACCTGGACCATTAGTTGCGACAACACCAATACAGGCAGCTAAAGAAAAAGCCTTTGCCAAAGTATCTGAAGGAATCAAAATTGAAAATTAACAGCAAAGACACGCAGGGTTAGAAGATAAACAAAAATGAGAATTAGAGCGTATGAAAAATGAAAATGAATAGCCGAGACCCGTGTGGTTAGAAGACAAACGAAAATGAGAATTAGAGTGTATCAAAAATGAAAAAGAAGAGCAGAGACACACGCAGTTAGAGATAAACGAAAACGAGAATTAGAGAGTATAGAAAATGAAAATGAACAGCAAAGGGCAATATGATCACCGGTTTCCAGCTTGCAGGATTCCTGTGACACTTTCTAGGTGCACCAACAATATATATATATATATATATATATATATATATATATATATATATATATATATATATATATATATATATATATATATATATATATATATATATATATTGTTGGTGCTGTGCTGAACCGGGCCTTGGACATAGGGCGGAAATATTCACTGAATTGAATTCCAGTGTCTTGATAAAAATATCCCTATTTTTTCCGTAAATGAACATTCATTAAACAGAAATGTATAGTTTATTGTATTATTTTTAGTTGTTTTGGTAGAAGATGTATGTTCTTCAAGTCGCCATACAATTAGAACATTGCTGCACCAGGTGTGTATTGACAAGTATTGACCACAAATACACTGTACTTCATTTTACTCACCTCTGCTGCTCTTTTGACCATTGTCAGGCTTAGCTGACTTGGGGGCTCCACCCCCAAGGACTGGACAAGTGAAAATTACCTGAGAAAATCTGGTGCCGTCTTCTGGACAAGTTAAGCATAAAAAATATATAGCCTATGTGTATCGGCCGATAACCAATATTATTATTCCGATAACCGATAAGGACACTGACCCTCATATCGGCCCGATAATATCGGTCGGCCGATTCCGATTCGGTAATGCTAAGTGGAGCTCCTAACCCCTCGCACTTGGGCAATATGATCACCGGTTTCCAGCTTGCAGGATTCCTGTGACACTTTCTAGGTGCTCCAATATTTCCCCTAGCAACCTCCATTTGTCTCGATTCGTAGCTATTTTTTTTAAATTCGTGTTTGTTTGTTATAGAATGGCAGTGTGGTCTTCGTCACTATTTACGTCTAGCTTATGCTTATGGGGAGAAGTTGACCTATGATATCTTTTATTTTCTTAGTTTGGTAAGAAAATACTGCTAATATTATCAATCACCAAAAAATTCTTAGAATCCTTCAGAAATGAAAATCTTAATCCCAAGTCTTTAAGATGTAAATTACATTTAAATACCCGTACAAAAGCAATTCGCTAATACACTAAAATTAAAAACCTTAGTCCATATTATTAAGAACAAAAAAACAAAAACGACATATTCTTTCTTCAGAAGGAAAATATTTTTTTTTTCTAAAGCCTGTCCCTCGTTGATTTTTCTCAAGCTGTTAGATTGGGAAGGAATTTGTTTAGCCATTATTTTCGCTTGTCAGAAGAACGTCTTTATAAAAAAATCTGGAAAGCTTGAGAGATGAATCTTCGATGAGAACCGTATTTATTCTCCAAGTTTCACTCCTGGACCTGCTGTTGTTAACCTCAGTAGTACCCGTACTCTGCTTTCAAGCGCACATATAAGGAAATTAACATTGAAAAAATAGTGTTGAATTTCAAACGCACAGATAGAGAAAATAGTATTGGATTTCAAACGCACAGATAGGGAAAATAGTGTTGGATTTCAAAGTCACGCCCTCCCCAGTTTCAAACTCATGCCCTCCTTTTTCCCATAGGATTTCAAAGTCATGCCCTCTGACGTCACGCGGCACACCTGTTTCTAGGTGACATTTCCGCCCTTGGCAAGAGTTCAAAGGTCAGGTGACACACCCCCTTTCTTTTTCTATGACAGCCCTGGCAAGATTCTAAGCACATACCCTATTTCTAGGTGAAATTCTCATATGTTTCTTTTACTTGGAATGTGGTCCGTACAATAGAAAAGTAGTAATAATAGGGAAATTATGACATCACAGCGCACACCTCCTTTTCAAGCATAAGTTACACCACGCGACACACCTGTACAATGTGGTCAGCTGTTTCTAGGTGACGGCTGGCAAGATTTAAAGGATTTCAGTTTTATGTTATATGATTATTTGGAATGGGGTCCGTATAATAGAAAAGTTTTAATAATAACCTCCTAGCCCCTCATCTCTGTTTATAGCGTATGTTACACCACGCGACACACCCACGCCTTTTAAAGGGCCAGATAAGTGGAGCTACCAGCCCCTCACACCTGCACAGTGCAGTCACCTGTTCTATTGAAAGGAACACACTTGGCAAGACTCCTTGACACACCCCTCTGGACTCCAATGACGTCATACAGCTTAACCCATTTCAAACAGATAGATATGTACTTTGCGACATGAACCCATGGGGGAATTCCCGCTTGTAACGTAACAACACCCCAAACCCCCAAAGCATTCTTTTTTCATTAACCTAATGGTGGCACACAATGATTGCGCATCTTTTACTGCCAGATAAGACCATTTCGAAATTTTTCGCCGAAAAGCCTTTCTTTTTCGGCGTTTCATTTTTCGCTCGAAACACCATTCATTTTTTTTTTCTAGAGTTCTTGACCCCGCCAAGACTCGAAAGGTCATTCCTTTCCAGTGGTACTGCACCCCCAAGCAAGTAGTCCATAAAACCTTCCCCAATATTTTGTATCTTGAACCATATTCAAAAAATAAACTATTTCACGACACTTGAGTGATATTAGATGCAATTTAAACCATATTAAGAGCTTTTAAGGAAATACCCCTTTTTTATTAAGATAAATTTATAAATATTAAAAAAATATCCTAACGATAGGTTCCACCTCCTGACTTATCTTTAAGCTCTAGACTAAATTATTCAATGACAATGCATACCACATTGGTAAATTATGGATGACATTAAACACCCCCAAAGACATCGCTACACCTCCCCCCAGGAAACCTTTCAGGCATTTCCGACTAAAAATTATGGTTCTGAATCGCGTGATTCAACCCAAGCCAATCATAACGCCCCACAAAATACTCCACACTACCAGAGCATTTCACCTATGTGACACCGCCCCCTGCCCCATTCTCTGGGTGACCTGATATTAGTGAGATTTCCCATTTTTTGGCACTCGTTAGAACGGCGTGTTTACTACCAAATTTGATACACTCCGGGGGGGGGGGGTATTTGTATTCAAGATATTAATAAAGGGGAAATGCGTATCTTACTTTTTCCCAAACAATAAATCTTAAAAACACAGACAATGAAAATAAAAACAAATTGACAGCCAATAAGACATAAAAAGAGAGCTAAAAAACCCGACAAAAATAAAAGATGAAAATGTCATCTTTATTACACAAAAAAAGAACTATCTATTATAGAAAACTGGGGGCTTCTAGCCTGAAACCCCCCAGAGACTAGGGGATGGGGGAGTGATATTATATACAATTTAAACCATATTAAGAGCTTTTAAGCAAATACCCCTTTTTCATTAAGATAAATTCATGGTTATTTCACATTATCCTAACAGTAGGTTCAACCCTCCTAGTAGCATTGATTTTCAGAGGGAACCTTGATAATAGATGTAGTTTTTAGGCGTTATTGCAGCTTTAAAAGGATAAAGAATAATATGCCTAATTTAAGGGGAAACGAAGGGAGAGGACTTCAGGGGCGGGGAGCCGTTTTCTTCGTCACCAGCTCAACACTGTTTTATTTTTTATCGTTACACAAAGCGGTAATTTTCAAGCGTACATTTATGGTTATCCTGTCTCCCTCCACTAAGGTACCGACCTGTTTGCTGGTCGCCTCCGAGGAAGTGTCCGGTCCCCCCCCCCCCGAGTGGTTACTCTTAGCCCAGGGTACATTTTCACCGAAACATCAAAACACGCAAAGGATGGGAAATTCTATTTCGAGAAATTCTTGCTACAATCCCCTCCGTGCGCTGTGGGGGAGTTTGGTCTGTGTCTACTCTTTTTAGGGGACGGAATCTCGCCACCCTAAGCGCAGTGGGGGATTTTGGTCCATGGCTATTCATTCCTGGGACGGCATCCGGGCTTCGGCTAGGTGATAAAAGAGGCTAAAAAACGCTATTGTTCGAGATAACATAAAATTTAGTAATAATATGGAAATTATCATATAATTTTTACGGCAACCCTCTAACGTCAGACCCTCCCTATTTCTAGTGCTCAGTTTGCAAAATTCGTGCCCTGGAAAATCTCCGCCCTGAAAAAATTCCAGCCATTGATACATTGTTTTTCTGGAAGACCCCCTGGATTTCCCGTGATCAGGTCTAATATGAATAACGCAAGCGTATCTCACAAACAAGCCTAAAAGGACCCCATGGACCTCCAGCACGGCACATACACATGTGTATTGCGTATTAACGGCGATGTGTATCTTAAGCAAAGATACCTAATGGGAGAGCTTGGAAGATCATCTTACGAGAAGGGCAGATGTCCAAACCGATAAAAAGTATACTTATGGTCCAGAGCGGTATAGTGCTACGACAACCCCCCCCCCCCCCATGACAACCCACCCCTCCCACTTTGAAAACAGTGAAGTCCTCCCTTTCTTTGCTAGTGTTTGATATTCTGAGCATTTCACATCACAATGTTACACAATTACTGCCCCTGTGACAAACCACTGTCCTCACCCCCCCCCTCCCAAAAAAAAACACTTTTCAGTCTTTTCTCGTTAAAAATTATATTTTGAAATTATTCATTAGGGTTTTTGCAAGCAATTCAGCCCAAAGTACCACCCTATAAATACTCTCTAGAATCCCTACAACACATTCCATCATCATTGTAAGCGTCTTCTAACATTTGAAACACACACATGCACACACACACATAAAAAACACACACGCACAAACACACATAAAACAACACACACACAAACGCACAAAAGAAAACACACGCAAAAACACACACACACACAAAACACACACAAACATACACACACAAAAACAAAAACAAAACACACACAAAAAAAACTCACACACACACAAAAAAATAAAAAAAAAAAACACACCCACACACACACCCCCAAAAGCACTAACAAAAATACACAAACAAACACAAACACACGAACACAAAAAACAAACGCACGCTCACACACAAATACACACACACACACAGAGACGACACGCACAAAGAGACGACACAGATACAGAGACGACACACTCAAACACAGACGACACACACACACACACGCACACACATACACAAAACAAACAAACAAACACACACAAAAACAAAAACAAAACACACACAAAAAACAAACACACACACACCCACACACAAAAAACACACCCACACACAAAAACACACACACATCAAACACACAAACACACGAACACAAAAAACAAACGCACGCACACACACAAATACACACACACACACAGAGTCGACACGCACAAAGAGACGACACAGATACAGAGACGACACACACACACACAGACGACACACACACACACACAAAAACACACACACACACACAAAAAACCCACACACACAAACACGCACACACACATAAACATAAAAACAACACGCGCACACACACACACATGTCCTACGTACGCGCGCGTACGTAGGCTAACCTAACCTAACCTAACTTAACCTAACCTAACCTAATTTGATCTAGCCTAACCTAACCTAACAAAAATCAAGAAAATGTAACTGTGTCAAGGTAAAGCACAACAAAACACTACTGAAATATTCCAACTCTTGCATTTCAAAGAAAGAAAACCAAAATTATCTTTAAAAATCAAGAGAATGTAACTGTGACAAAGTAAACCACGGCAAAACACTACTGAAATATTCCAACTCATGCATTTCAATGAAAGAAATCCGAAATGAACTTTAAAAAATCAAGAGAATGTAACAGTGACTAGGTAAACAATAACAAAAAACTACTGAAATATTCCAACTCTTGAATTTCATTGAAAGAAATTTCAATGAACTTTGAAAAATCAAGAGAATGTAACTGTGATAGGGTAAACCACAACAAAACACCACTGAAGTATCCCAACTCTTGCATTTCAATGAGTGAAATTCAAAATGAACTTTGAAAAATCAAGAGAAAGTAATTGTGACAAGGTAAACCACGACAGAACAACGCTGAAATATTCCAATTCTTGCATTTCAACGAAAAAAATTCAAAATGAACTTTGAAAAATCAAGAGAATGTAACAGTGACAAGACAAACCATGACAAAACACTATTGAAATATTCCAACTCTTACATTTCAACAAAAGAAATTCAAAATAAACTGTGAAAAATCAAGAGAATGTAACTGTGACATGGTAAACTACAATAAAACACTACTGAAATATTCGAACTCTTGTTTTTCAACGAAACAAATTCCAAATGAACTTTGAAAAATCAATAGAACGTAACTATGACGAGGTAAACCACGATAAAACACTACTGAAATATTCCAACTCTTGCATTTCAACGAAAGAAATCCAAAATGAACTTTGAAAAATCAAGAGAATGTGAGTGTGACAAGGTAAACCACAACAAAACACTAATGAAATATTCCAACTCTTGCATTTCAACGAAAGAAATCCAAATGAACTTTGAAAAATCAAGAAAATGTAACTGTGACAAGGTAAACCACAACAAAACACTACTGAAAGATTCCAACTCTTGCATTTCAACGAAAGAAATTCAAAATGAACTTTGAAAAATCAAGAAAATGTAACTGTGACGACGTAAACCACAACAAAACACTACTGAAATATTCCAACTCTTGTATTTCAACAAAAGAAATTCAAAATGAACTTTAAAAAAGTAAGAGAATGTAACTGTGACAAGGTAAACCATGACAAAACACTACTGAAATATTCCAACTCTTGCATTTCATTGAAAGAAATTCAAAATGAACTTTGAAAAATTAAGAGAATGTAACTGTGACAAGGTATACCACAACAAAACACTATTGAAATATTCCAACTCTCACATTTCATTGAAAGAAATTCAAAATTAACTTTGAAAAATTAAGAGAATGTAACTTTAACAAGGTAAACCACAACAAAACACTACTGAAAGATTCCAACTCTTGCATTTCAACGAAAGAAATTCAAAATGAACTTTGAAAAATCAAGAAAATGTAACTGTGACAACGTAAACCACAACAAAACACTACTGAAATATTCCAACTCTTGTATTTCAAAAAAAGAAATTCAAAATGAACTTTGAAAAATCAAGAGAATGTAACTGTGACATGGTAAACCACGAAAAGACACTACTGAAATAATCATACTCTTTCATTTCAATGAAAAAAATCCAAAATGAAATTAGAAACATCAAAAGAATTTAACTGTGACATGTTAAACTATGACATAAAACTATTGAAATATTAAATCTAATTAATTTCAATTATAGAAATTCAAAATCAAATTGTAAATACCGAGAGGATTAATGTGTTACAGGGTATAGCGCGACAAAACACTACTGAAATATTCCAACTCTCACATTTAATCGAAAGAAATTCAAAATGAACTTCGAAAAATTAAGAGAGTGTAACTGTGACAAGGTCAACCACTACGAAACACTACGGAAATATTTAAACTCTTGCATTTCAATGAAAGAAATTCAAAATGAACTTTGAAAATTTAAGAGAATGTAACTGTGACATGGTATACCATGATAAAACACTGGTGAAATATTCCAAATCTTGCATTTCAACGAAAGAAAATCCAAAATGATAATTGAAAAATTAAGAGAATGTAAGTGTGACAAGGTAAACCCCGACAAACACTACTGAAACATTCCAACTTTTGCATTTTAACGAAATAAATTCAAAAATTAATTTTGAAAAATCAAGAGAATGTAAGTTTGAGGAGGTAAACCACGACAAAACACCACTGAAATATTCCAACTCTTGCATTTCAATGAAAGAAATTCAAAATGAACTTTGAAAAATTAAGAGAATGTGACTGTGACAGGGTACGCCTTGACAAAACACTACTGAAATATTCCAACTCTTGCATTTCAACGAAAGAAATCCAAAATGAACTTTGAAAAATTAAGAGAATGTAACTATGACTATGAAAACCACAACAAAACACTATTGAAATATTCCAACTCTTGCATTTCATCAAAAGAAATCCAAAATGAACTTTGAAAAATTAAGAATGTAAGTTTGACAAGGTAAACCACATCAAAACACTATTGAAATATTCCAACTCTTACATTTCAACGAAAGAAAACCAAAATGAACTTTGAAAAATCTAGAGAATGTAACTGTGACAAGGTAAACCACGACAAAACACTACTGAAATATTCCAACTCTTGCATTTCAATGAAAGAAATTCAAAATGAACTTTGAAAAATCAAGAGAATGTAACTATGACTAGGTAAACCACGACAAAACACTATTGAAATATTCCAACTTTTGCATTTCATCGAAAGAAATCCAAAATGAACTTTGAAAAATTAAGAGACTGTAACTGTGACTAGGTAAACTACAACAGAACACTACTGAAATATTGCAACTATTTCATTGCAACGAAAGAAATCAAAAATGAACTTTGAAAAACCAAGAGAATGTAACTGTGACAAGGTTAACCACGACAAAACACTACTTAAATATTCCAACTCTTTCATTTCAATGAAGGAAATACAAAATAAGCTTTGAAAAATCAAGAGAATGTAACTGTGACAAGGTAAACCACAACAAAACACTACTTAAATATTCCAACTCTTACATTTCAATGAAAGAAATTCAAATGAACTTTGAAAAATCAAGAAAAAGTAACTGTGACAAGGTAAACCACGACAAAACACTAATGAAATATTTCAACTCTTGCATTTCATCGAAAGAAATCCAAAATGAACTTTGAAAAATTAAGAGAATGTGACTGTGACAAGGTAAACCATGACAAAACACTACTGAAATATTCCAACTCTTGCATTTCATCGAAAGAAATCCAAAATGAACTTTGAAAAATCAAGAAAATGTAACTGTGACGAGGTAAACCACTACAAAACACTACTGAAATATTCCTAAGAAAAAATTTAGAATTTGTAAAATTGGTTTAAGAAGGATATTAAGAAAGGCACTTGTTCTGAAAAGATATAATAAAGCTTTTTGAAAAGTATTGCTTGATCTTGGGGTGAGCAAAAAGTAGTAAAGTTGTTTCGAAGAAGATAACTAATTCAATATGTAAAATTTGTTTAGGAAGGAAATTAAGAAAAAAACATTTTCTGAAAAGATATATTAAAGCCTTTTGGGAAGAATTGCTTGATGTTTGGGTTTGCAAAAAAGAATTAAAGTACAGTTTTGGTGAAAAAGACAAGCACTTCAACTTGTAAAATGGGTTTAGGAATAAAATTACATGAAGAACTTGTTCTGAAAAGATATAATAAAGCCTTTTGAAAGGTATTGCTTGATGTTGAGGTATCCAAAAAACTGTAATGTAAAGTTGTGGGGGAAAAGATGACTACTTCAACATGTAAAATTGGTTTAGGAAGCACATTACGTAAAGAACTTGTTCTGAAAAGCCTTTGAAACGTATTTCATGGTGTTGAGGCATCCAAAAAGCTGTAAAGTAAAGTTGTGGATGAAATGGACGGGTACTTCAAGTTGGAAAATTGGTTTAGAAGGGACATTAAGAAAGGAAATTGCTCTGAAATGCCTTTTGAAAGGTATTTCTTGGTGTTGAGGTATCCGAAAAGCTGTAAAGTAAAGTTGTGTGTCAAATGGATGGGTACTTCAAGTTGTAAAATGGGTTTAGAAGGGAAATTAAGAAAGGAACTTACTCTGCTATGCCTTTTGAAAAGTATTTCTCGGTGTTGAGGTATCCAAAAAGCTGTAATGTAAAGTTGTGGGTGAAAAGGACGGATGCTTCAACTTGTAAAATGGGTATAGAAGGGACGTTAAGAAAAAAAGTTGCTCTGGAATGCCTTTTGAAAAGTATTTCTCGGTGTTGAGGCATCCAAAAAGCTGTAATGTAAAGTTGTGGGTGAAAAGGAGGGATGCTTCAAGTTGTAAAATGGGTTTAGAAGGGACATTATGAAAAGAACTTGTTCTGAAATGGTCTTTGAAAAGTATTGCTTGGTGTTGAGGTATCCAAATGTCTTTTGAAAAGTATTTCTTGTTGTTGAGGTATCCAAAAAGCTGTAAAGTAAAGTTGTGGGTGAAATGGATGGGATACTTCAATTTGTAAAATGGGTTTGAAGGGACATTAAGAAAGTAACTTGCTCTGAAATGTCTTTTGAAAAGTATTTCTTGGTGTTGAGGTATCCAAAAAGGCAGTATAGTAAAGTTGTGGGTGAAAAGGATGGATGCTTCAAGTTGGAAAATGGGTTTAGAAGGGACATTATGAAAAGAACTTGTTCTGAAATGTCTTTTGAAATGTATTTCTTGCTGTTGAGGTATCCAAAAAGCTGTAAAGTAAAGTTGTGGGTGAAATGGATGGGTACTTCAAGTTGTAAAATGGGTTTAGAAGGACATTAAGAAAAGGAACTTGTTCTGAAATGTCTTTTGAAAGGTATTTCTTGGTGTTGAGGTATCCAAAAATCTGTAAAGTAAAGTTGTGGGTGAAATGGATGGGATACTTCAAGTTTTAAAATGGGTTTAGAAGGGACATTAAGAAAGTAACTTGCTCTGAAATGTCTTTTGAAAAGTATTTCTTGGTGTTGAGGTTATCAAAAAAGCTGTAAAGTAAAGTTGTGGGTGAAAAGGATGGATGCTTCAAGTTGGAAAATGGGTTTAGAAGGGACATTAAGAAAGTAACCTGCTCTGAAATGTCTTTTGAAAAGTATTGCTTGGTGTTGAGGTATCCAAAAAGCTGTAAAGTAAAGTTGTGGGTGAAAAGGATGGGTACTTCAAGTTGTAAAATGGGTTTAGAAGGGACATTAAGAATAGAAATTGCTCTGAAATGCCTTTTGAAAAGTATTTCTCGGTGTTGAGGTATCCAAAAAGCTGTAATGTAAAGTTGTGGGTGAAATGGATGGGTACTTAAATTTGTAAAATGGGTTTAGAAGGGACATTAAGAAAAAAACTTGCTCTGAAATGCCTTTTGAAAAGTATTTCTCGGTGTTGAGGTATCCAAAAAGCTGTAAAGTAAAGTTGTGGGTGAAAAGGATGGATGCTTCAAGTTGTAAAATGGGTTTAGAAGGGACATTATGAAAAGAACTTGTTCTGAAATGGTCTTTGAAAAGTATTTCTTGGTGTTGAGGTATCCAAAAAGGCTGTAAAGTAAAGTTGTGGGTGAAAAGGATGGATGCTTCAACTTGTAAAATGGGTTTAGGATGGACATTAAGAAAGGAACTTGCTCTGAAATGTCTTTTGAAAGGTATTTCTTGGTGTTGAGATATCCAAAAAGGCAGTAAAGTAAAGTTGTGGATGAGAAGGATGGATGCTTCAAGTTGGAAAATGGGTTTAGAAGGG
This sequence comes from Artemia sp. Qi Xiang Cuo, assembly GCF_049724085.1. Classification (NCBI taxonomy): domain Eukaryota; kingdom Metazoa; phylum Arthropoda; class Branchiopoda; order Anostraca; family Artemiidae; genus Artemia; species Artemia sp. Qi Xiang Cuo. The sequence goes on from NC_142800.1 coordinate 68,175,966, forward strand.
ACATTATGAAAAGAACTTGTTCTGAAATGTCTTTTGAAAAGTATTTCTTGGTGTTGAGGTATCAAAAAAACTGTAATGTAAAGTTGTGGGTGAAAAGGATGGGTACTTCAAGTTGTAAAATGGGTTTAGAAGGACATTAAGAAAAGGAACTTGCTCTGAAATGTCTTTTGAAAAGTATTTCTTGGTGTTGAGGTATCCAAAAATCTGTAAAGTAAAGTTGTGGGTGAAATGGATGGGATACTTCAAGTTGTAAAATGGGTTTAGAAGGGACATTAAGAAAGTAACTTGCTCTGAAATGTCTTTTGAAAAGTATTTCTTGGTGTTGAGGTATAAAAAAAGCTGTAAAGTAAAATTGTGGGTGAAAAGGATGGATGCTTCAAGTTGGAAAATTGGTTTAGGAGGGACATTAAGAAAGTAAATTGTTCTGAAATGGTCTTTGAAAGTATTTCTTGGTGTTGAGGTATCAGAAAAGGCTGTAAAGTAAGGTTGTGGGTGAAAAGGATGGGTACTTCAACTTGTAAAATGGGTTTAGAAGGGATAGTAAGAAAGTAAATTGCTCTGAAATGACTTTTGAAAGGTATTTCTTGGTGTTGGGGTAACCAAAAAGCTGTAAAGTAAAGTTGTGGGTGAAATGGATGGGTACTTCAACTTGTAAAATGGGTTTAGAAGGGACATTAAGAAAGGAACTTGCTCTGAAATGTCTTTTGAAAAATATTTCTTGGTGTTGAGGTATCCAAAAAGCTGTAAAGTAAATTTTTGGGTGAAAAAGATAAGTACTTCAAGTTGGAAAATGGGTTTAGAAGGGACATTAAGCAAGTAACTTGCTCTGAAATGTCTTTTGAAAAGTATTTCTTGGTGTTGAGGTATACAAAAAGCTGTAAAGTAAAGTTGTGGGTGAGAAGGATGGGAACTTCAACTTGTAAAATGGGTTTAGAAGGGACATTAAGAACGGAACTTGTTCTGAAAGATATAATAAAGTGCATAAAAAAGTATTAACAAAATTGGGGAGGGGCCTCTTTGGGGGCCGGGGGAGGGCCTTTGGGGGTCTGGGGGGCCCTTGAGGGCCGGGTGGTCCTCTGGGAGCCCAGGGGGACCCTTGGGGACCGATGGCTTCCTTCGGGGTTGGGGTAGGGGGATCGGAGCCCTTTGGGGTTGGGGTAGGGACCTCACGACACTGTTCAAATGGAACTTGTGTATTATAAGGACCACACTCAGAACCTCTTCTAAAACATGTTCTAAAATCATCTTTTAGAATGTCTCTAACTGTTTCGCCGAAATAATTCCCTATAATGTCTAAAACGGTTTCGCTCAAATAATCCCTTAACGTAATTTATTCGTGTTCCTTTTGTTTTTGGCATCCACATGCGGCCAAATTTGAAATTACTAAGAAACCTTTTCAGGCGTTAATCTCTTTATCTCTAAGATCATAACATTCACCCGGAAACAGTTCGCCAGGTCGAACTCCAAAGATATTAATAAACTTCGTCCCAGAGACAATTCTTCTTTGAAACAATAAATTAATTCCCCTTTCGTGAATCAATAATTCCGGAAACAATTCTCCTGGTCGAACTCCAAAGATATTCATAAACTTCGTCCCGGAGACAATTCTCCTTGGAAACAATAAATTAATTCCCCTTTCGTGAATCAATAATTCCGGAAACAATTCTCCTGGTCGAACTCCAAAGATATTAATAAACTTCGTCCCGGAGACAATTCTCCTTGGAAACAATAAATTAATTCCCCTTTCGTGAATCAATAATTCCCCTTAGAAACAACAAATTAATTCCCCTTTCGTGTCAAATCAATCAACCATGACATCATCTGTCACGTGTGATCTAACTGTTTCCTATTCCTGGAAACTCATAACATTCGCACCGAGCATGCACTTGGCCACAACAACAACAACAACGAATAAATCGACCTTGGAAAAAGAGGTCATTGACCCCATTAGACTCGATCAATAATCCTTGAATAAATTATGACCCGTCAGCATTAAACTAAATTGTAGATGGCAGCAGGGGTGCCCGTCACGAGCTCATGATGCCTTTCTACTATAGCCCTAGAGAGCGGTATTGAACCACATTTTTCGTATAGCCTATTGTTTGAAATACGGTCAGTCAGCCGGGTACCCAGAACAATCCTTAAGCAATTTCTCTGGAAAACATCTAGCAAATCTTCATCCGCTTTTCGGAGCGTCCATGCTTCAGAGCCATATTTGACCACTATCATCACTGTAGCTTCTAATATTCTAATCTCGGTTTGCAGACTTATCTTACTATTCTTCCAGACTTTTTTTTAACTGTGAAAAAACATCCTGAGCCTTGGCTATTCTATATTTAACATCTTCACTGCTCCAACCATCTTTACTAATAATACTGCCAAGGTAAGTGAAGCTGCCCACTTGATCAATCTTTTCATTACCCAACGTCACCTTTTCATCTTCACTATTCCTAGCCTTAGCGACTTAGCCTACCTAACATTAATTTTCAAACCAATTCTAGCACTATGAACTCGCAAAACCTCTCATTTCATTTTGCTTACACTTTTATCTAGGTGCTTAAATCATCAGCATAATCCAAGTCCAGGAGACTTTTTCCTCCCCATTTGATTCCGTGGTCTCCCATTGCCTTTCCTGTACTCCTTAAAACAAAGTCCATCAAAATAATCCATACAAAGGGAGATAGAACACAACCCTGCTTACCTCCTGATTTAATACAAAACCAGCTGCTAACCTCATTTCCTACCTTAACCGCATCAGTGTTATTCTCGTACATAGCAATAATCACCTTAATGTATTTATCTGGTATACCATACAATGATAAAACCTTTACCAAAGCTCTTCTGTAAACAGTATCGAACGCTTGCTCATAATGTATAAAACTGAAGACCAAAGGTCTTTGACAACTCAGGCACTTCTCAATTATTAGCCTAAGAGTGAAAATTTGGTCGACACATCCTCTACCTTTTCTAAAACCGCACTGCTCTTCTCTTAAAACTTTATCTACGGCGTCTCTCAGTCTAAAAAGTATCATATTACTAAGTAATTTACTACCTACAGAGACCAGACTAATGCCTCGATAATTACCACACTCAATTTTATCAATTTTCTTATAAAGTGGCTTAATTAAGGTTTTCCTAAAATCGTTAGGTACTTCCCCTTTTTCAAAAATCATATTCATAATCTTCAGTAATTTATTTCTAACTTAAGAGCCACCATATTTAAGAAACTCATTTACCACTCTATTAGCACCTGGTGCCTTATTATTTTTCAATCCTTTTACTACTGTCGTTAATTCTTCCTCACAAAACAAATCTTCCTTCACATCCAAGGTATCACAAACTTTTTAGTTTTCCTCTATATTTTTTCCTGCAACTCTATCTCGGTTAAGCAAATTCTCAAAATGTTCGACCCATCTCTCTTTAGTTTTTTCCTTTATCGCTAATTGCGACCCCATTCCTATCTTTAACTGGGCCAAGTCTGTATTGACTACTCCCTCTCAATTTGTTAACGTGCCAGTACAATATTTTACTATTATGCCGTCTAGCCGCATCTTCCAGATCCTTTGCAATTTTATCCATGGCCTCCACTTCACACCTCCTTAATTCATATTTTAGTGCCTTCTCCACTTTCTCTACATTTCTTTTATTTTCATAAGATCTATCACTCAGATAATTCTTGTACAAGTCCTTTCTCCTTTCTATTAAACATAAAGCTTTTTCACTAATATTGTTAGCTGCAGTTCTAGCTTTCTTCCCTAATACACCTTCTGCAAATTCACAAATTATTTTTCTAAAATTATTCCGACCATCTTCCACATTATCAAATTATCATTGCTATCACTTTCAATTTGTTTGGTTCGTTACACCTCGGTTTATCTTTCGTCATTATGAAATATACATCGGCAAACCTTTTTTTTAACAGAGGTATGCGGCATGCGGCAGGCTTTTATATATATATATATATATATATATATATATATATATATATATATATATATATATATATATATATATATATATATATATATATATATATATATATATATATATATATATATATATATATATATATATATATATATATATATATATATATATATATGGTCTAGTTTTTCATGATGGTCCAGGTTGTAGATTTTTTAATTGTTCAAGTGGTGAAACAAAATTTTTATTTTGTTCCAATATGATAATAATTGTAAATTTTTGTTTTTGGGGCTTGTCTCAGTTGATATTCCAGGTTGTTGATTTTCACCCATTGTGAATTTAATTTGCTCGTGCTGTTCTTTTGGTCTTCACTTGGTTCCAAAGTATCAACATTTGTATTCTCATCGCTTCCATTTCTAATTTTGACACGTTTTGATTATCCCTATCGCTTATCTTTTAACCATATTTTTCATTCTTCTTCATTTTCAACTTTCATTACTTCAGAAAACTTGCTAATGCCCATTGCTTTAGCTGCCCTTTTTGGTTTAGTCTTACATGATGATCCAAATTATAAATGTGTTAATTGTTGAGGTGGTGGGAAAAAAACTTCAATTTCTTCCAGTGACCTATTATTTATAACACTTTTAAATTTTCGTTTATAGGGTCTTGTTTCATTTGATAGTCCTGGTTGTTGATTTTCACTCATTGGAAATTTAATGCCAATGCCCTTTGCTTTAGCTGCCCATTTTGGTCTAGTCTTACATGATGGTCCAGGTTGTAGATTTGTTAGTTGTTCAGGTGGTGGGAGGAAACTACTTTTTCTTCCAACGAATTATCTTTAATAAAATAGTAAATTTTCGTTTTTTGTGTCTACCTCTAGATAGGTTTTTCATACTGATGTCTTTTCATAATGCAGTCTTCTATAAGGTATTTGATTATTGCAGCAATAATCCAAATATATATATATATATATATATATATATATATATATATATATATATATATATATATATATATATATATATATATATATATATATATATATATATATATATATATATATATATATATATATATATATATATATATTATATATATTATATATATATATATATATATATATATATATATATATATAATATATATATATATATATATATATATATATAGCATATATATCATTTTCTCGAAGTATTGCCATGCGAAAGTAAAATCAAATTACAGAAATGGTTGTATATTTTGGTAATTATGCTTTATATAAAAGCAAATACAGTAAATGAGTTCTTTTTCTCCAAGCATTTGTTGTGCGAAAGTTAAATTCTGGTTTAAAGAGTCATTTTTAAGGGAACGATAGACCTCCTGACATTTAAGATGACCTAGATGTGTTACAAATTGAGCAAGCAATTTTTTTTTATTTAGCTAACTAAATAAGGGTTTTATTTATAAACATGAAAAAATTAAGAAAAAAAACGATACAGCAAAACACCACCCTTCTCAAGTTAAGAAGCTAAGAAATAAAGAAACTCAATTTAAATTGAATGTCAAGAGTGACATTCAGACTTAAAAGAAACAACGATGATGCCATGTTTGAAGAGAGCTACCCCTCCTCAAACCCTCACTCTCTACTCTAAAGCCTGACATTTTGTTGCGATTCCTTAAGAATGACTGCTCAAACCCAAGGACCGTTGAATAAGCATAAGAAGTAACTTTAAAGTGTAATAAAACTTTTGGGCAAAGATAGAGGGTCGGAGGTATCAGCCGCTCAGATACGGACTAGTCTTTGTCTATTTCGGTTTGACCCCATATGGCCCCCTGATACTTTCATAACAAAAGAACTGTTTAATCCAACTGAAGCTAATTCTCTTATGGTTTTAACCCAGCAATTTTTTTTTCTTTAAAGAGAAGGTTTTTGTGGCTATCTGAAGTCTGCTAGTTAATTTTGAAGAAGAACTAGTGGTATATTGGATGCACCTGTCACTGCGAAAAATTTGAAAAAAGTTTGAAAAAACTGCGAAAAATTTGAAGATTTGAAATTTCAACTAAATTGAAATTCAATGCAATCAAATTTAGTTCCTAAACTTATTTTACTATTTTGAGTTTTGCTGGCAACCCTGAGCTGTTAATGGTACTAGTAATTCCTATTCAAACTACACCGATATTAAAATGACTGCTATCAGTTCTTTCCATAGCCTATGTTCTTGCTTCACGGATGACATACCCTTTTATAACTGAAGAAAAACCGGTGCACCTTAAATAATTCTCTTCAAAACATAAAAGTGGAATACTGCTAGCAACTGAAGCTCCACTCTTTTCTAAGTCATTATTTCACAATAATTAACACAGGATTTCCAAAATTTTAAGCTTAGAAAGTATCTAGAGACAGTTCTATATTTCGGGAAAATGTTTAATTAAACTTAATATACCAAAAAAAAAATTCCTTTGTAGCAATTAAGGAGCTTTAAAGAATAAGTAGGCTTCTTAAATATACGGTTGAAATGCTTTAAAAGAATTTTCAGTATCACAGAAGGAATTAATTAAACCTTTAGGAATTCAGTAGAAATTCTTTCCAGCTTGCGAAATAGAAAAGAAAATAAACTGTGTATGGCAATGTAAAAAGACACGAATGCTAGCATATCAACAAATATTACAGTACAGAAGTGTAAATTTACAATAGTCTTATAGTTTACTAATTTGAATTAATAATTATAAGCAACAGTCATTAACAAGCACATGCACAAAATTAAATTGACTGCTAAATAAGATTTTTTTTTTTTTAAAATACAAAATAAAAAATTAATATTTTGCGGCTCTACTAACTAAGACCATTTTCCAAGTTAAAAGACCACGGGCTTACCTCAATAATACGCAATACTTCTAAGGATCATAATGTTAAAAATCAAAAGCTCGAGGGGGGGGGGGAATAGCTTGCATAAATATCTAATTAGCAGCTCAAAATTAAAATAGATTGAAATTTTTACCCATTTCTCTTTCAGACTAAACCCATATATATTTTTTTGACAAAGATCATGGTGTCAGTCCGGTAAAAAAAAAAAAAAAAAAAAAAAAAAAAAAACATAGCCTGAACCAAACCCAAACCTAAATTATCTATGTCAAGTTAAAAACTATAAATCTGGTTTGGGACTGAACTAAAAAACCTCCAAGATTCCCTTACGGACCTGAAACTCAAGCAATCACACTTAAACTGAATTTAAATGAAATAACTGAAGCCGTCTGGTCTATTTATTTATATATTTTCTTGTAGCTTAAGCCTTAGTTGCATTACACGTGATATGTAAATAATTGTTGATCCCAAATAAATAAACCCCAAAACATCATCAAATTTCAGTCCTATTATATCCGACATTTTTTTCACCTTAGGAAAACAAAATTTCACTCTTTGAATAAATATTCAATCTTACGGTCATATAAAATACGACCCTACTTCATTCTTCGACTTGTTTAGGAAGGACACAGGGTTCCCCGTGGGGCCCAAGTGATCCTCCCAAATCTCAAGATTATTATGATTGTTCTTATACTTTATAAAAGTTCTCTCATAATCGGC
>NC_142800.1:68188451-68194564 GCF_049724085.1 Artemia sp. Qi Xiang Cuo
TCCCAAGAGACATCTAATTGAAATTTTGAGAGCCATTTTGTTCAACGTAGTTGAAAGTTCTGGAAATTAGGTCTTTGAGGATGACAACTCCCTACAGCCCTCAGGGCAAAGGTTGTAAGTTATGCCCTGGGGGCATATAAGGTTTTTTATAGAAAGTGTTGTTGTAGAAACTTCAAAAAGGGCTCATTTGATTGAAAATTGAAATAGCTAGTGCCCTTTTTAATAGTCGAAAGTGATTGGAAGGCAACTAACACGCTCACCATTTATCCAAACACATCCAATCAAAATTTTGAGATATCCATTTTGTTCAAAGTATTTCAATGGTCCGGAAATCATATGTAAGAGGATGACACTCCCCACACACGCCCAGGGTAAGGGTTGTAAGTTATGGCCTGGGGGCATATAAGGTTTTTATTGAAAGATTTGTGGTAGAAACTTGTAAAAGGGCTCATTTGATTGGAAATTTAAAGGGCTACGGCCATTTTTAATTGTCGATAGTGATTTGAGGGCAACTAACCCCCCCCCCCCCCTCTCACGCCCACCTTTTCCCCAAACACATCCAATCAATGTTTTAGATAGCCATTTTGGTCAACGTAGTTAAAGGTTTTAGGAATTAGGACTTAAGGATGATAACCCCCTCAGAGCCCTCGTGGCACGGGTTGTAAGTTATGTCCTGAGGGCTTATAAGGTTTCTATAGAAAGTGATGTTGTAGAAATTTCGAAAAGAGCTCGTTCGATGGGAAACTAGAAGGGCTTGTGCGTTTTTTTAACAGTCGAAAGTGACACTCACATCAACCATTTCCCGAAACATATCCAATCGAAATTTTGAGATAGACATTTTGTTCGACGTAGTTAAAAAGTCTGGAAATTTTGTTTTTGAGGATGAGATTCTCCCCACAGCCCTCAGGACAAGGGTTGTAAGTTATGCACTGGGGGTATATGAGGTTCTTTTTTTTATAGAAAGCGCTGTCGTAGAAACTTCAAAAAAGAATCATTCGATTGGAAATTGAAACGGCTTGTGCCCTTTTGATAGTCGAAACTTATTGGATGGAAAGTAACCCCCCTCTAACGCCCACCATTTTCCCAAACACATCTAATCGAAATTTTGAGATTGTCATTTTGTTCAACGTAGTTGAAAGGTCCGGAAATTATATCTTTGAGGAAGACAACCCCCTAACAATCCTCAGGTCAAGGGTTGTATATTATACCCTGGGGCATATAAGGTTTTTATAGAAAGCGTTGTCGTAGAAACTTCAAAAAGGGCTCATTCGACTGGAAATTGAAAGGGCTAATTGGGGAAATTGGAAGTTATTGGAGGGCAATTAATCCCCCTCTCACGCCCAAAATTTCCCCTTTTGTTCAGCGTAGTTGACTTCCAGATATAAAATATATTTTTGAGGAGGACACTCCCCTACAACCCTCAGGGCAATGGTTTTAAGTTATGCCCTGGGGGCATATAAGGTTTTTATAGAATGCGTCGTCGTAGAAACTTCAAAAAAGGCTCATTCAATTGGAAAATCAAAGGGCTAGTGCCCTTTTTAATAGTCGAAAGTGATTGGAGGGCAATTAGCCCCCCCCCCTCTCACGCCCACCTTTTCCCCAAACACATCCAATCAAAATATTGAGATAGCCATTTTGTTCAGCGTAGTTGATTTCCAGATAGAAATATGTTTTTGAGGAGGACATTCCCCCACAACCCTCAAGGCAAGGGTTTTAACAAGGGCATATAAGGTTTTTAAAGAAGGCGTTGTCGTAGAAACTTCAAAAAAGGCTCATTCGATTGGAAATTCAAAGGACTAGGGCCCTTTTTAATAGTCGAAAGTGATTTGAACGCAATTAACCCCCCTCTAACGGCCACCTTTTCCCCAAACATATCCAATCCAAATTTTGAAACAGCCATTTTATCAAACGTAGTTTTAAGTTCTGGAAATTAGGTCTTTGAGGATGAAAACTCCCCCACAGCCCTCAGGGCAAGGGTTGTAAGTTATTTCCTGGGGGCATATAAGGTTTTGTATAGACAACGTTATTGTAGAAACTTCAGAAAGGGCTCATTCGATTGGAAATTTAAATGGCTAGATCCCTTTTTATACTCGAAAGTGATTCTATTGAAACTGACACCCCTTCCACGCCCACCATCTCCCCAAACACATCCAATCAAAATTTTGATATAGCGATTCTGTTCAACGTAGTTGAAAGTTCTGTAAATTATATGTTTGAGTAGGTCCCCCCCCCCCCAGAGTATTCAGGGGTAAGGGTTATAAGTTATGCCCTTGGGGCATATAGGATTCTTATGGAAGGAATGCTCGTATAAACTTCAAAGAGGGCTCATTTGATTGGAAATTGAAAGATCTAGTTCACTTTTTAAGCGTCAAAAGATATTGGAGGGTAACCAGATCCCCCCCCCCCCCGAACCCTTTTTCCCAAATGCATCTAATAAAATTTTAAGATAGCTTTTTTGTTAAAAATAGATCATGTAACAAAATTTCTGGTGTCGACACAACCCACCAGGGCCTGGGGGCAGGCGTTGTAAGTTATGTCCTGGGTGCATATATGGGTCTCATGGAAGGGATGCTCGTATTAACTTCAAAGAGGGATAATTTGATTGGAAATTGAAGGTACTTGTTCACTCTTTAAGAGTCAAAAGAGATTGAAGGGCACCTAGCCTCACCCCCCCCCCATGCCCTTTCTTACTCAAACCCATCCGATAAGAATTTGAGATATATTTTTTTAAATAGTTTAATGACGATATAACGAAAAATCAGGGGTCAACACTAGTTGAGTTCTAGTTGAGTTTTTTAGAGTCAAAAGAACTCGGAGGGCAACTAGCCCCCCCCCACACCCCTTTTTCCCCAAATACATCCAATAAAAATTTTATATAGCCATTAAGTTAAAAATTTCTCAAAAGTCAGATAACAAAAACTCAGGTGTCGTCAAAACCCCCCAGGGCCCGGGGGCAGGCGTTGTAAATTATGCCCTGGGGTATATATTGTTTTTATGAAAGGGATGCTCGTATAAATTTCAGAGAGGGCTCATTTAATTGGATATTGAAAGTTCGAGCTCATTTTTTAATAGTCAAAAGAGATCCGAGGGCAGCTAGCCCCCAGCCCCCCACACACTTTCTTTTTCGAAACCCATCTAATGAAAATTTTGAGATGGATATCTTGTTAAAAATAATTCAGAGGTCGGATAAGAAAAAATCCGGTGTCAATGGAACCCCCCGGGGCACAGGGGAAGGCGTTCTAAGTTATGCCCTAAGGGCATGTATGGTTCTTATGAAAGAGATGCTCGTATAAACTTCAGAGGGGGCTCATTTGATTGGAAATTGAAAGTTCTAGTTCAATTTTTAAGGGTGAAAAGATATCCGAGGGCAATTAGCCCCCCCCCCACATAATAGCCATTTCATTTAAAATAGTTCAAAGATCATATATGGTTGTTATGGAGGGGATGCTCATATAAAATTCCTAGAGGGCTCATTTGATTGGAAATTGAAAGTTGTAATTCACTTTTTAAGAGTCAAAAGTGATTGGAGGGCAGCTAGCCTCCCCCCACACTCCATTTTTTTCCCCAGACGCACTTCATATAGAAGGGGTCGTCGTATAAACTTGAAAGGGGTCTCATTCGATTGGAAATCAAGAGTTCTAGTGCCCTTTTTAAGAGTCAAAAGTGATCTGAGGGCAACTGGTCCGCCCAATCCTTTTTTCCCCAAATACATCTGATAAAAAATTAGAGGTAGCCATTTTGTTAAAAATAGTTCAAAGATCATATAACAAAAACTCCTTTACGTATGGTCATTTCGTTAAAAATAGTTCGAAGATCAGATAAGAAAAACTCCTGAGTCGACACACCCCCCCCAGGGCCGGGACAGGCTTTGTAAGTATTGCTCTGGGGGCATATATGGTTCTTATGGAATGTATGCTCATATAAACTTCAGAGAGGGTTCATTTAAATGGAAATTAAAAGTTGTAGTTAATTTTCTCAGAGTGAAAAAACATCAGAGGGCAATTAGCCCCTCCGGCCCTCCATGCCTTTGGGTGTATCGGATGGATAAAGCCATCCGATAAAAATTTCAGGCGACCATTTTGTTAAAAATATTTCAGCCATCACCCAGGGCCCAGGGATAGGCGTTGTAAGTTATACTCTGGGGATATATGTAGTTCTTATAGAAGAGATACTCCTATAAACTTCAGAGAGGGCTCATTTTATTGAAAATAGAAAGTTCTAGTTGACTTTTAAAGAGTCAAAAGAGACCGAAGCTTAATCTAGTCCCCCACACTCTTTTCCCCAAACCCATCCGATAAAAATTTTGAGATAGCAATTTTTTTAAAAATAGTTCAAACATCAGATAATAAAAACTCCAAGGTTGACACAAACCCATTTTTTCACTTTGATATTGTTACTTTGATATCAGTTTTGATACTTTGATGAATATTTGATTTTTTTTAAAGTTTGATTTTGAAATAAGGAATTTTTATAAACTTGGAATTTTTTGCAATCAAAAATGAACAATAATTAATTAAAAAAAAACTATCCGAAAAATAAGTTTTTCAAAGAAAAGTAAAGGCCATTTTAAACTTAAGCTCAGCAGATACAAATATCTTTTAAAATTCAAAGTCAAAATGACCATAAATTATAATTAAAGAATAAATGAAACCCAAAACGAGCAGAAATTGAATAAACAATCATAGAAAAAACATACAACAAGTAATAATATAAATGAATAATAGATCTTAAAGCGATTAGTTTTTAGATTGAATTTAAATATGGAGCTTAAAACGAAAAAAAAAATATTATCCTATTGAAGTATAAATGAAACTTAAAACGAACAGAAATTGAATAAACAATAAATGCAAAAAACATACAATATATATTAATGTAAATTAATAAATAAATCTTAAAACGAGTGAAACTTAAACTGAATATGCAAATCAAGCTTGAAACCTTCAAAATATAAATGTAAAGACATTTATATTTTTTTCAGTAAAGTGCAAATTTTGTTCTGGCCTTGGGAAGGCATAGGGGTTTTGCGCCCAACTTATGTTAATTTCTGCTCCTTTTGAGTTTGACTCGGTTATTTAATGTAATTCCAGTTCGTTTTGGGTTTCATTTATTTATCGATGCTGATTCGTGGTAGTTTCACTCTTGGTAGATTATTTGATTTTATTTTTCTCATTTTTTGTTTAATGGAGTTCTTTACTTTTCTTTGAAAAACTAATTTTGTGGAAATTTTTTTTTTTAATAATTTTCTTAGAAAAGACAACTCCTCAAAAAACTTCGGAGAGCAAATACTAAAGATCCATTCAATTAAAGAAATGATCAAATCAATTTTTACTTGGTGAGCGTGACCTGAGCTAAACGTCAAAATTCTATTGCCCTTTGCCGGTTTTCCATAAATTTTAAAATCAAGACTATTTTCATTTTTTTAAAGAATAACATCAAGGAAAGGAAGTTTCCCATCCTCTTCTAATTAAACAGTAAATTTGAAAACACCCCCCAAACAATTAAGATATTCCAAAAATTATTTTAATTCCTCCTCTCTAATACGAGACTGAAACTATGTCATCCATATATCGGCCCTAAAAATTATGTTGTAAAAAATATGAATCTAACGCAGTTGTAAATTATATTTTCACCAAAAATATTAGTTAATAATGGAGATCTATCCTATCTATCTAAAAAAAAAAAAAAAAAAAAAAAAAAAAAAAGATAAAGGGGTCCCCATTGGTAAATAATTTACTTGTTTAAAAAATTCATTTCTGAATTGAAAAAAAAGAGAACTTATTACACAACCTTACTAAATACATAGCTATAGAAACATTAAATCTGTTTTACCACTAATCAAGTGTAAATTTCTTAATAGTTTTCTTTCTAAAAGAGTTTTGGCTGCTTATACATTAGTATTTGTTTACATTGATGGAATGCTGAAGCTTGAAAGCAACGAACTTGAAGAAATTTCCAATTTTTTTAGGTTTTCAATCAAATTCGAAGAACTTAATGTACGAAATTTGTGTAAACCAAAGTAGTTTACAGATTGACACTAACCACTTGCTCAAAACACTTGTCGGTGATCTTTGACAAAATTGGTCGTAATGGTAGTATTGACTTATGGATTTTGG
>NC_142800.1:68367564-68439500 GCF_049724085.1 Artemia sp. Qi Xiang Cuo
TCTCTTGTTATTTCAAATTCATTTTGGATTTCATTCGTTGAAATGTAAGAGTTGGCATATTTCAGTAGTGTTTTCTTGTGGTTTACCTTGTCACTGTTACATTTTCTTTATGTTTCAAAGTTCATTTAATTTTTTTTTCCTTGAAATGTAAGAGTTGGAATATTTCAGTTGTGTTTTGTTGTGGTTTACCATATCACTGTTACATTCTCTTGATGTTTTAAAGTTCATTTTGGATTTCCTTCAGTGAAATGTAAGAGTTGGAATCTTTCAGAAGCGTTTTGTCGTGGTTTACTTTCTCTTGATGCTTCAAAGTTCATTTTGGATTTCATTCGTTGAAACGTAAGAGTTGGAATATTTCAGTAGTGTTTCGTCATGGTTTACCTTGTCACTCTTAAATTCTTTGATTTTTCAAAGTTCATTTTCGATTTCATTCGTTGAAATGTAAGAGTTGGCGTGTTTCAGTACAGTTTTCTTGTGATTAACCTTGTCACTGTTAAATTCTCTTGATGCTTCAAAGTTCATTTTGGATTTTTCTTGTTGAAATGTAAGAGTTGGATTATTTCAGGAGTGATTTATCGTGGTTTACCTTGTCACTGTTACATTCTCTTGATGTTTCAAAGTTCATTTTGTTTTTTTTTTTGTTGAAATGTAAGATTTGGAATATTTCAGTATTGTTTTGTCATGGTTTACCATTTCACTGTTACATTCTCTTGATGTTTAAAAGTTCATTTTGGATTTTTTTTTAGTTGAAATGTAAGCGTTGGAATTGTCACTATTACATTCTCTTGATGTTTCAAAATTCATTTTGGATTTTTTTTTCGTTGCAATGTAAGAGTTGGAATATTTCAGTAGTGTTTCGTCGTGGTTTACCTTGTCACTGTTACATTCATCTGATGTTTAAAATTCATTTTAGATTTTTTTTTTGTTGAAATGTAAGAGTTGGCATATTTCAGTATAGTTTTGTCTTGGTTTACCTTGTCACTGTTACATTCTCCTGATGTTTCAAAATTCATTTTGGATTTTTTTTTTGAAATAAAAGAGTTGAATTATTTCAGTACTATTTTGTCATGCTTTACCTTGTCATTGTTCAATTTTCTTGATGTTTCAAAGTTCATTTTGGATTTTTTTTTCGTTGAAATGTAAGAGTTGGCATATTTCAGTACAGTTTTCTTGTGGTTTACCTTGTCACTGTTACATTCTCTAGATACTTCAGAGTTCATTTTGGATTTTATTTTTCGTTGAAATGTAAGAGCTGGATTATTTCAGTACAAACAAATAGATTTAGACATACAAACCAACAAAGACAAACACATGGACTAGCAAACACCAACCCAGACGTACAATTAAATAGATTCAGACATACAAACAGAGAAAAACAGGCACTTTAGACATACAAACAAACAAAGACAAACTTGGACTTGCAAACACTAACCCAGACATTTTTTTAAAATTTATTTTATTAAGGTATTTAAAGCATCTTTAGAATAAATACACATAAGTAATATTTAAGATAATTCTTCACATATATTTTATTTTATTATTTTTGATGCAAGTAGAAATGTTTTTAATTTCATTTATTGTGGTATTTGAAGCATCTTTAGAATAGATACAGTTAAGTAATGTTTAAGATAAGTCTTCAAATTTATTTTAGTCTATAATATTTAAGATAATTCTTCACATATATTTTAACCTATTTATTTTTCCTACAAGTAGAGTTGTTTTTAATTTCCTTTTTATTATGATATCTAAATCAACTTTAGATTATATACAGTTAATTAAAATTTAAGATAATGTATCATATATATTTTAATGTATTTTTTTTTGTAACAAGTAGTCGTTTTTTTTTATTTATTTTATTAAGGTATCTAAAGCATCTTTAGAATAGATGCATGTAAGTATTATTTAAGATAATTCTTCGCATATATTATATTTATTTATTTTTTGTTGCAAATAGAGTGGTTTTAATCTCCTTTTATTCTAATATCTGAAGCATCATTAAAATATATACAGTTAAGTAATATTTAAAATAATTATTCAAGTATATTTTAATGTATTTATTTAAGTTACAAGTAGTCGTTTTTTTTTATTTATTATGGTATCTGAAGAATCTTTTGAATAGATTAAGTGACCTTAAATAAACCTATCTTTTCATGCTTGTCCCTCAGACTATAGCCGTGTATCTGTCTGACTGTGCTTCCATCTGCAGCTATACGTGTGAAGATATCATCAGTAGTCTATCGATTCTGTTTTTATATTTTTTTACATCTCTGACTTTTTAATAAACACTCTAAACGTTAGACTTGCTAACGTACCCTAAAATAATGGTAATATAATAAAGTAATGCATAAAATATTTTTATTGAAATAACAACATGTAGAATATTAACATATAAATATGTTACAACATTATTATACATTATTAATATAATATAAACTTTGAACTTTTTAAATCTGTTCCATAAAATAAGTCATCATGTTCGCTCGGTATACTGTAAATATCTATCTTTGTCGGTATTCAACACAACGATGATTTTATCGTGTGTACACACTTTCTTTGAATAATTCATTTTCACTTTTTGTTCTAAGTATGATACAAGGTGTTTATCATGCCACTGTGTGAAAATTACTAATTTCATACCTACATTTAACTAGAAAGTGTCGATAACCCGCCATAGAGCATCACTGATACAGCCACATAGTGTCAATGAGCAATCATAGAGTATCATTGATACAGCTGTATAAATAAATATTTATAAATAAATAGAAATGGTTGCATTCAACCATGTTGGAATTTTTTGCTTTTTAAAGTCATAATATAAAGGATTGTTTAGATGATTAATAAAAAAACTCTAATCAGGCATAATCCTTCTTCTGGAAAAAAATACAATGTTTCGAATGAACCCTATTATGATATTCTAGGACCACTGGGTTGATTCTATATCGACCATTGTGTTACAGGAGCCGTTCTTAAAGAATGGGACAAAATTTGAACTTTAGAGTAAAGACCTAGGTGTTGAGGAGGGGACAATAGATATAGATGACAGTACACATTTGAAACATCAAATACAAAATTCAACATTTTTGCAAGGAAATACCAAAACCTTAGGTTAGATTAGGTTAGCTTACGTGCGCGCACGTGTGCGCAAATAAAATAAATTAAAAATAAATTAAAAAAATGCCTGGGTTGGTGTTTGCAAGTCCAAGTGTGTCTTTGTTTGTTTGTATGTCTAAAGTGCCTATCTTTCTCTGTTTGTATGTCTGAATCTTTTTGTTTGTATGTCTGGGTTGGTGTTTGCTAGTCCATGTTTTTGTCTTTGTTGGTTTGTATGTCTGAATCTATTTGTTTGTACTGAAATAATCCAACTCTTACATTTCAACGAAAAAAAAAATTGAGAACGAACTCTGAAGCATCAAGAGAATGTAAAAGTGACAAGGTAAACCAAAAGAAAACTGTACTGAAATATGCCAACTCTTGAATTTCAACTAAAAAAAATCCAAAATGAACTTTGAAACATCAAGAATATGTAACAGTGACAATTCCAACTCTTAAATTTAAACGAAAAAAAAATCCAAAATGAACTTTGAAACATCAAGAGAATGTAACACTGACAAGGTAAAGCTCGAAAAAACAGTATTGAAATAATCCAATTCTTACATTTCAACAACAAAACAACCAAAATTAATGTTGAAACATCGGGAGAATGTAACATTGTCATGGGAAACCACGACAAAACACTACTGAAATATGCCAACTCTTACATTTAAACAAAAAAAAATCTAAAATGAATTTGAAACATCAAGTAAATGTAACAGTGACAAGGTAAGCCACGACAAAACACTACTGAAATATTCCAACTTCTACATTGCAACGAAAAAAAACAAAATAAACTTTGAAACATCAAGAGTATGTAAAAGTGAGAATTCCAACTCTTACATTTCAACGAAAAAAAAATGAACTTTGAAACATCAAGAGAATGTAATAGTGACATGGTAAACCACGACGAAACACTACTGAAATTCCAACTCTTACATTTCAACGAAAAGAAAAACAAAATGAACTTTGAAACATCAAGAGAATGTAACAGTGACAAGGTAAACCAAGATAAAACACTACTGAAATAATCCAACTTTTACATTTCAACAAAAAAAAATCGATAATGTACTTTGAAGCAATAAGAGAATGTGACAGTGACAAGGTAAACCACAAGAAAACTGTAGTGAAATATACCAACTCTTACATTTTAATGAATGAAATCCAAAATGATTTTTGAAGAATCAAAGAATGTAACAGTGACAAGGTAAACCATGACAAAACACCCCTGAAATATTCCAACTCTTACATTTGAACGAATGAAATCCAAAATGAACTTTGAAACATCAAGAGAAGGTAAACTACGACCAAACACTGCTGAAATATTCCAACTCTTACATTTCAACGAAGGAAATCCAAAATTAACTTTTAAACATCAAGAGAATGTAACAGTGACATGGTAAACCACAACAAAAAACTACTGAAATATTCCAACTCTTACATTTCAAGGAAAAAAAAATCTAAATGAACTTTGAAACATAAAGTTAATGTAACAGTGAAAAGGTAAACCACAAGAAAACACTAATGAAATATTCCAACTCTTACATTTCAACGAAAGAAATCCAAAATGAGCTTTGAAGCATCATGAGAATGTAACAGTGACAAGTTAAACCACGACAAAACACTACTGAAATATTCCAAGTCTTACATTTCAATGAAAAAAAAAAATCTAAAATGAACTTAGAAACATAAAGAGAATGTAATAGTGACAGGGTTAACTACAACAAAACACTACTGAAATATTCCAGAATGTAACGGAGAATGTAACGGTGACAAGGTAAACCACGACAAAACACTACTGAAATATACCAACTCTTGAGTTTAAACAAAAAAAAATCTAAAATGAATTTGAAACATCAAGTGAATGTAACAGTGACAAGGTAAGCCACGACAAAACACAACTGAAATATTCCAACTCTTACATTGCAACGAAAAAAAAAACAAAATGAACTTTGAAACATCAAGAGAATGTAAGAGTTACAAGGTAAACCACAATAAAACATTACTTAAATAATCCAACTCTTACATTTCAACAAAAAAAAAATCAAAAAGGAACTTTGAAGCATCAAGAAAATGTAACAGTGACAAGGTAAACCACAGGAAAACTGTATTGAAATATACCAACTCTTACATTTTAACGAATGAAATCCAAAATGAACTTTGAAAAATGAAAGAATGTAACAGTGACAAGGTAAACCATAACAAAACACTACTGAAATATTCCAACTCTTACATTTCAACGAATGAAATCAAAAATGAACTTTGAAACATCAAGAGAAGGTAAACCACGACAAAACACTGCTGAAATATTCCAACTTTTACATTTCAACGAAGGAAATCCAAAATGAACTTTGAAACATCAAGAGAATGTAACAGTGACATGGTAAACCACAACAAAACTCTACTTAAATATTCCAACTCTTACATTTCAAGGAAAAAAAGAAATTTAAAATGAACTTTGAAACATAAAGAGAATGTAACAGTGACAAGGTAAACCACAAGAAAACACTAGTGAAATATGCCAACTCTTACATTTCAACGAATGAAATCCAAACTTCACTTTGAAATAAGAAGAGAATGTAACAGTGACAAGCTAAACCGTGACAAAACACTACTGAAATATTCCAACTCTTAGATTTCAACGAAAGAAATCCAAAATGAACTTTGAAGCATCATGAGAATGTAACAGTGACAAGGTAAACCACGACAAAACACTACTGAAATATTCCAAGTCTTACATTTCAATGAAAGAAAAATATAAAATGAACTTTAAAACATAAAGAGAATGTAAAAGTGACAAGGTAAACTACAACAAAACACTACTGAAATATTCCAGCTCTTACAGTTCAACGAAAAAAAAAAATTAAAAATGAAGATTGAAACATCTTCAGAATGTAACAGTGCCAAGGTAAAAAAAAATCTAAAATGAATTTGGAAAATCAAGAGAATGTAACAGTGACAAGCTAAACCACGACAAAACACATCTGAAATATTCCAACTCTTACATTTCAACGAAAAAAGAATCCAAAACAAACTTTGAAACATCAAGAGAATGTGACAGTGACTTGGTAAATCATTTCAAAACACGACTGATATATTCCAACTATTACATTTCAAATAAAAAAAAAATCCAAAATGAACTTTGAAACATGAAGAGAATGTAACAGTGACAAGGTAAACCACGATAAAACACTACTGAAATAATCTAACTTTTACATTTCAATAAAAAAAAATCCAAAATCAAATTTGAAGCATCAAGAGAATGTAACAGTGACAAGGTAAACCACAAGAAAAGTGTACTGAAATATGCCAACTCTTACATTTCAACGAATGAAATCCAAAATGAACTTTGAAAAAATCAAAGAATGTAATAGTGACAAGGTAAACCACGACAAAACACAACTGAAATATTCCAAGTCTTACACTTCATTGAATGAAATCCAAAATGAACTTTGAAACATCAAGAGAATGTAATAGTGAGAAGGTAAACCACGATAAAAAAGTATTGCTTGCTGTTGGGGTATTCAAAAAGCCATAATGTAAAGTTGTGGGTTATAAGGATGAGTATTTCAAGTTGTAAAATTGGTTCAGAAGGGATATTAAGAAAGGAACTTGTTCTGAAAGGACATATTCGGGGGGAGCCAAAAAGTTGGGGGGAGGAGGGTCCTTCTATGTCTCAAGTGCGCAAAAAAGTATTAAAAAAATGGGGGGAGGGGTGCTCTTTTGGGGCGCGGGGGGAGGGGGACCCTTTGGGGTTCCGGGGGTAGGGGGTTCTTTGGGGGCCCGAGGGAAGGGGGCCCGGGGGAGGAAGGCCCTTTGGGGAGCCTGGGGGAGGGGCCCTTTGGGGGCCTGGGGGGCTCTTTGGGGGCCCGGGGGGCTCTTTGGGGGCCCGGGGGAGGGGGCCATTTTGGGGTCCGGGGAGGGGGCTCTTTGGGGTTTGGGTAGGGGACCTTACAACACTGTTCAAATGGAACTTGTGTATTATAATGACCACAGAGTTTCACCCTAAATTATCCTCTAAAATGTCTCAAACTGTTTCGCCCAAAAAATCCCTACAATGCCGATTAATTTTTTTTTGCCCAAATAATCCCCTAAAAGTAATTCCTGCGCGTTCCTTTGTTTTGGCATCCCTGCGCTGTCGCATTTGAAATTCCCAGGAAACCATTTCCCGCGTAAAATATATTCAATCTGTCTTGATCTCGTATGAATTTCTGAAAATATATCTAAGGTGTTCCTAGTTGCACTATTATGGCTTCGATAGAATATTAATATTTATCTCTCAGACCTAAAGACATGAGAAGCCATATTTAAAAATAGAATATTAATTTATCTCTCAGGCCAAAAGATCAGAGAAGCCATATTGTTTCTCAATTCCCCCTCGTTGATCAATAATTCCCCGTCGATTTGGTGATCAATTTCTAAGAAATCCTCTCCCCTTCGCTTATGTAAATTAAGCTCTCAGAAATCTGTCCCCTTCGTGAATCAATAATCCATGCATAAATTATGTAGTCGTCGTATTGGATAAGGGGGTTCTACTGACATTATATAGGACTTTAACAATTAACACTATTTATATATTGAAAGGATTTACGAATATTAGAAACATGCAGGGTTATAAAACACTATCGAAAATTTTGAAAAAAAATTATTTTAGAAACCCGTAAGAATCACCTACTTGCCAGTTATTGCTTGAGCAGATTTCTTTGCAAAAACTGTTGTTGGGGCCATTCCACCAAAAACAAAGGCAGCGTCTTGGATATGAACCTGATTGTCGGCTACTGAGAGGTTTACACGCATTCCAGAATTAACAATGGCGATATCATCCTCACGACGCTTAGACTGTTTGAACGCAAAGATAAATTCTGTCTAAAATGATAGAATTACTTTATTTAAAGTGCATATACAACATAAACACATAAAAATATCTAGAATGAGCCAATAGAGCGCTAGGCTTGAAGGGAAGAGTAACTATTTAAATAAAATTCCATCATACCCAAAAGGTAAAATAGGGCAAATAAAAAGGCTTTAATATATTTTACTCATTCAATTTTCGGTACTGGTGCATTATGCGGGCACCGCGAAGAAGTCAAGTTTGGTTAATGCTAATGAAATAAAATAAAGTAGGATGAATATATAACTGTTTAGAAACAAATTTGGGCTATATATTTGCACATTAGCGGGGTGGGGGATAAAACACAGTATAGATTAAATACGTAACGTAACCTAACCTAACCTAGGTACCTTCCTCCCCCCGCCCTAAACCCTGAGATACAATCGTTTAATATTGTAACTCAGTGAGAAACTACGATTTGCAATCAGTTATCTATAGCGGCCTCTTGCAAATAGCCCGTTTGACGGGTTTCGTGACTTGTTTCCTTGATACAGTTTATAGCAGTGGGCCCGCATAATGCACAAGTACTCAATTTTCACACTAAATAACAATCCAAAGTAAATAGATAAGATCAGTCAAAGATTATGGAAATTCTGGTGCAACATCCACTGAAAGTATTGTTCTCGGCCGGTATATTAAAAGGTTCTCTAAAAATTTGTTTAATTCTTCAAAAAAGGAAAATTAAAGGAGCAGAATTAAACAAGAATTTGTTTGTTATTGTAGCCAGTTTACAAGGAGAAGTATACAGTTTTTTTTATAGTTTGTGAACAGACACAGTGCACTAAGGGAGACTGAGTAAAGATGTGGCTAGGTTGTTGTCCAGACAGTTTTCAACATTCTTTTTTTTTCATCGATTTTTGGTTATCACCAAAAGTGGCACCGAATTAAGTGTAATAGTTTTTTGATGTAATCGTCATTGTATTTTCTCTTTCATTGTAAATGTGCTATCGTTATTTCTTTCATTAGGCAAAGTGCTATTGTTTCTGGCGGTCTTTGCAAAATGTTTTGCTTGGCTCATCTGTCATTACTTTTAGGTGCAACTGAAAAAAAACATGCTACCATTGTTTTACATGCTAAGGTCTTGTCTTGCATTTGAGCTTTATTCCCAGCCAAATGGAGTAATTTGCTTCATTGAAAATCATTGCAACGTTATTATATACAACGGCGTCCAGAAAATTTCACCTAAAAAAACTGAGTAAATGAAAACTTGCAACCGCAGAAAACTAAATGCATGAACAATGGTATCAGTGGAAGATTTTAACCATCTAGTCAAAAAGATTTTTGCTTTTGTTGGTGATAGGACCCACGTCTAGGAAAAGACACCAGTTTATTAAGCAGTTTACTTGTCTTTGATTTTCATTTACCTTTATGCAAATTTTGCATTCGTCATCAAAGCAATTGCATGCAGATCACCAAGCAAAAAAGTAATACAAGTTCTAGCCTACGATTGTTTCTTCACAATTTTTCAAGGACTTTCCCGAAAATTATCGAGCCATTCAGACCTACATAAATCCATATTTTCTTCAAAACACATTTTATTTTAGCGAGCTAAGAAAAAAAGAGCTTTTCATCCCTCCTTGTCAAGAATAGGCACAATACTGATTTGGTTGAAGAAAGTGGTGAGGCTGCATAAACTTTTGTAGTATACCAACGATGATGGTAAAATAAAATTGATTGTGCTTTAAAATACCAGTTTGCATCCATTAAATCTGAAAGCTTCATTCCAGAAAACCTTATTTTTCTCTATGTATCTTTTGAATTAGCATATATGTAATTTTCTTTTTCAAATAGTTGGATCACTCTGTTAGCTTTGGGAAATTTAAGAATTTCCACAGCTTCAATGTTCCCCAGGTCCCTCTCTCATGTCTAGCTTATGTTCCTCTTTTTTTGCAGATAGACATGCCCCAATTTCAAAACATTTTTGTTGGTTAAAACTACAACTGCTTGAAACTTGTGTTATGTAGTTTTGATTGTGGACAGGCGCTAGAACCAATTTTGACTTTGGACAGATGTACCGTTATACAAGTGTGCGACTTTAACCGCGGGTTATTTTAATAAAGCGATCAAACACAGTTTCACGCCCGCGGTTCCAATGTAAGATTGCACTCGTTTACTGAAACTCTTACACACATCCCGGAATGAACAATAGCAACACCTTCATCTTTGCGCTTAAGCAGTTTAACTGCAAAGGTTGATCCTTTTAAAACATAGTACAATTTATTATTGGTTACTATATATAGCAATGACCTTAGAAATTATAACGACTTTACTAGAACTACATGGATCCAGTGCCATAGCCTACTGAGTTCCTCTCTTTAGCTGTTTTGAAGATCCTATGGCCCAAGGTAGCCAAAAATTTACTGCGCAAGCCATCGTTTCAGCAGTTACTGTAGTGGTATATAAGCATATGATTCTCTTTCATGGTTACAGAAGACCAAATTCATTTGGGTTTTTTCGAAGTTTTACTTAGCTTCAGGCGTCTGTACTTCAAAATATTTTTTGGGGATGGCTCACCCTAATACTGATCTATTCAAATCGCAATCACTGACTTTTTTTCTAGTTTGTCCCTTGTTATATGTTCAATGTATTTAAGAAGATGTTCCATAGACTCTTTTTGTTTCTATCTTTTAATGGATAGAATATATCTTTCTTAGTTCAGGTAAAACAGTTGAATAACATTCAGAACTACTGTGTAAGATTAAAGAAAAACTAAAGTAAAATGCTCTATTGAGTAATAAAGCAACTCTTACATTATGAATTTCACTATAAGAGATCAGAACAGACGTGGATTCTCCTTTTTCAATTATCTCTAAATAAACACTTCTCTTGCGCTCTTTGTCAATCGAAAAAGAAATTCTAAAAGCAAGATTTGTGTAACAGAATATACATCAAAAGAATTTCCTTTTCATACTGGATCCAAATATACAAAATTCGGGAATTTCAGACTTACTGACGCAAAATCATTACTACTACTACTACTAACTCACCACAGCCCCAAGCCGCCTGATGCCAACAAATATACTCACGCTCCTCTCTATCCCGATCTTTTCAAAACCTCCCTTTTTACACCCTCCTAGGAAGTTCCAATTTCCTTTAAATATTTCTTTTTGTAATCCTCACAGTCTAGATGAGGACAACCTGCTTTCCGTTTAGCTAAACAAAATTTACATAAAAATTTTACTTTTCTTTTGCTAAATGGCTGTCTCTAAATTTTGTTCTGACGTAATTTACAAATTAACTTACGTAACGAACTTCTATATTCGTATATTTTTCTTCTGGTAAAAAATACAAGGTTGCAGATATTTGCAGATATGAACTTGAAACCTGTGTAATAGGGTTTTCTGATACGCTGAATCTGATGGTGTGATTTTCATTAAAATTCTTTCACTTGTAGGGGATGTTTCTCCCCTCTTTAAAAAATCAGGTAAATTTTCTCAGACTCGTAGCCTTTGATGAGTAATACTAAACTTAATAAAATTTATATATTTATAATCAGCATTATAAGCCCATTATTTTGATACATTTTTTGACATAAAAATTCCGTTTTTAAAAGTTTTGATTACTATTGAGCCGTATCGCTTTTTTTTTTTTTTTTTTTTTTTTTTTATTACGTATATGTTATTAAGTATATGAGGGGGTTCTCCCCTTAGTCAATACCACGTTCTTTACGTTAAAAGTTTAAAAAAAAATTAATTCACAAACCCCTGAATCACAAAGACCGTTTAATTAGAATAGATAGGTCTTTTGAAAGCACTAAAAAAAACTGTAGCGTAAAGAGCGAGGTATTGACATGGGGGAGAACCCCCTCATATACGTAATAATATCTGTTGGTTTTAAGTTCTAATGTTGCTTCTTACTTTCCGTTGAGAAAACTTGTTTTTTTTTATTTAATTTCTGATCGTTTTTTAAATAATGCTTGGAAATCCGGCGCCCCCTTCATAGAAATATCCCTTACCCCCAAAAAACATCCTCCACTGAAAGATTCTCCCGAGTAACCCCCTCCTCCAGCCTCCCCCCACCTGAAAAAAATCCTTCCTGAAAATGTCTGTATACTTCCCAATAACCAATACAATGTGTGTGCAATGGGCAAAGTTCATAACTTGCAGCCCTTCCCCTGGGAACTGTGGGGGATTAAGTTATCCTAAAAGACATAGTTATCATATTTCCGACCATGCTAAACAAAATGCCTGTCTCAGAACTTTGATCGGGTGACATTGGGGAAAAAATGAGCGTGGGTGGGGGCCTAGTTGCCCTCCATTTTTTGGTCACTTAAAAAGGGCACTAGAACTTTTAATTTCCGTTCCAATGAGCCCCCCACGATATTCTACGACCACTGGGTCGATACGATCACCCCTGGGAAAAAGAAAAAAAAACAAAGAAACAAATAAACACGCATCCGTGATCTTTCTTCTGGCAAAAAATGGAAAATTCCACATTTTGTAGATAGGAGCTTGAAACCTCTACAGTATGGTTCTCTGATAAGCTGAATATTATGGTATGATTTTCATTAAGGTTCTATAGCTTTTAGGGGGTTTTTCCCCCTTTTTAGAAAATCAGCCAAAATTTCTCAGGCGCGTAACTTTTGATGGGTATAATTAAACTTGATAAAACTTATATATTTGAAATCAGAATCAAAATCTGATTCTTTTGATGTATCTATTGGTGTCACAATTGGTCTATTGGTATCCGTTTTTTAGAGTTTCGGTTACCATTGAGCCGGGTCGCTCCTTACTTACAGTTCGTTACCACGAACTGTTTGATACAGTCAGTCAGCAGGGTATCCAGAACAATCCATAGGCAATTTCTCTGGAAAACATCTAGTAAATCTTTATCTGGTTTTCGGAGCGTCCATGCTTCAGAGCCAAATTTGACCACTGTCATCACTGTACCTTCCAATATTCTAATTTTAGTTTGCAGACTTATCTTCCTAATCTTCCAAACTTTTTTTTTTAACTGTGACAGAACACCCTGAGCCTTGGCTATTCTACTTTTAATATCTTCACTGCTCCCACTGTCTTTGCTAATGATAGTGCGGTAAGTGAAGCTGCCCACCAGATCAATCTCTTCGTTACCCAACGTCACCTTTTCATCTTCACTTACTCCTAGCCGTAGTGCCTTAGTCTTCTTAACATCAATTTTCAAACCTATTCTAGCACCTTGAACTCGCAAAACCTATTACAGTTCATTCATTTTCCTTAAACTTTCATCTAGGATTCTTAAATCATCAGCATAATCCAAGTCTAGGATATTTTTTCCTCCCCATTTGATTCCGTGGTGCCCCATTGCCTTTCCTGTGCTCCATAAGACAAAGTCCATCAAAAAGATACATTTAAAGGGGGATAGAACACAACACTGCTTAACTCCTGATCTAATACAAAACCACCTGTTATCCTCATTTCCAACCTTAACAGCAGCAGTGTTATTCTCGTACATAGCACTAATCACATTAATGTATTTGTCTGGTATACCTTTGCTAAAGCTCTTCTATCAACAGAATCGAACGCTTGTATAAGAAAAATTTGAAAAGATTCAAAAAAAGGAAGAAAAACCCAGAAAAGAGGGTGCGATCTTATTTAAATTAATCTGCGAAATTAAACATACCTAAAAATCCCCAAAGTGGAAGTTTTAAGCTCTTGTCCACAGGATCAATATAATGAATAAGATAATAAACTTAAATGATGGTTTTTATTTTTTATTCCAACATATTTACTGAAACAATTTACATAACTTTTTTTAGGTTTCTTACTCAAAGCATCTATACACCGTAAAAAACACATGTTTTCAATGTGCTTGATGTCACGAGTCCAACGATTGCCAGATTTTCTAATCTTTACACAAAGTTGTTTTACCTATATGAGAAAAGAAATACTTCTCATTCATCGGCTCCGTTATTTCGAGTCACGGTTAAACAGTCAATTGTACACACCCAGTAGATCACTTCGTACATAAATCGTTTTAGCGGTTGACCGAGAAAAGGTTAAAAGCGGGAAAAAGTTTAAAGTGATTTTTGAATTTTCCTGGTATCAAAGAAAACTATGCACTTTGTAAAAATATTACTTACTGCTGAATTGAAAGGAATAAAAATTTGACGAATGATCTCGTTGCAATTGACAATATTTTTTCTGTATCCTGTAAAAAACTTATCATCCATTGGTACCCAACGTTGACCCTGCACACTTAAAAGCAGGAGTTGGGCTCTTCCTGCCATTAGTATTGGATTCAAGTCAGATATAGGTGAACCAGTCATAATATTACCAGATAGTGCCTATAAAAGAACACGTAAATAATAAACAAACATAGAGTAAAATATAATAAAGAACAAACTTAAAGGTTAAAACAACAATTTTATGATAATAAAACGAAAGGAAGGTGGCGGTAAACGTGATTATTCCTAGCCACGGGGGTTAGGCTTGTGCAAAACTATATGTAATCATCTTTATTCTCCTAAAATATTAACTGGTATTTTTACAAAAACTTAAAAATACTTGAAAACAATCGACTCTGGCATCTCTAGATAAGGAAGGAAGTATCACTTCAATATCATTGTGATTAAACTTTTAAATAGAAAGAGAGAGGTGCTCAGAGAAGAACTGTAGAATAAGACGTTCTCTCGGGTTTTCAATACGTCTCCGACACTAAATCGCTTTCCGTTATACTGATTTAAATGAAAAATAAACACCTAAAATGAAAAACCCGCTCTCTTAACATAATTTTTTTGTCCAAATCAGATATAGTACAGAAAATCATAATGTTACTAGATAGTATCTGTAAAAAGGTAAATGATAAATAAATTAGTGAATAAATCAATTGAAAAATGTCAGTACGTGCATAAGAAAAAGACGAAAAACATCAAATTAAAATTCATTTAGTATACATTTCTATGAGTTTTCGTCTATGTGAAAATATTTTGTAACAAAGAAATTGATTCGAATCAAACCTTCAAAAGCAGTAAAAATTTATTTACGGGACAGTTTGATTCTTTAGTAGATGAAAACCAAATAAAGGCAGCCGTGTGAAGTCCTGCGCTTGAAAAACCCCCTTTTCAGCTGGATTATACAGAGTTGTCTTCATCACCCTATAGCATAAGCATTACTAATTTTTTTAGGAACTTTTTTATCTTTATTTTAAGGACCACTTTGTTGGTCTTTTATAATTAAAACGTTGCAAATTGGACAAAAATCTTTTAATGTTCATAAAGATACATATTTCATGCACAAATTCTCCTTGGATTCTAGCTTCCCGTTCTTATTTCTAAGACTTATCATCCTATTTTTCTAAAAAATTTCAATCGCGGGGAAAGCCTTACGAATAGCTTCTTTTGAAATAACCCCTATCATGGTTGCAGTGGTAGCTGTATCCAAAACTCATCCAAATATATTTTACTTGCAAGCATGATAAATACGTCGTAACCTTGTTCCGCACTCTTCCCAAATATATTAATTTCTATCATGCCAATTGCGTTGCAGTCCCTAATGATCATCATTGTTATCTTTTTACGTCATTGCGCAAATAAATGAAGTTATCCACTTGGACTTAACAATGAATTGACCCTCCACGGGGTAATACATGGTCCGGAATCCGATTCCCGGTGGCACAAAGCTGGGCAATAGGTTTTCTACCTATCTCTTTAAAAAAGACCCAGCAACTAAAACATCAACTTCACGCCCTATTGGCTCTGGTGGTCCTTTCTTATTTCATCCTTATCCGATCGGTCAATTTTTTCAGTACCTAATGTCATTTTTTATCCTCATATTTTCATCGCAACTAAACTCATCTCAACTCACTTTTTTCTCTCGACTTAAACCAATTAGCCTTTGATATTCAATTTGTCACGTTTATTTTGTACCCTGGAATTTCGAAACCTCCAAAGATTCATAAATATGAAAAATACTTTTACCTAGGACACTCAAATTATCGGAATAACATATATGGAACACAGTTTAGCTTGCTTTTAAGAACCATGCTCCTCCACAGCCTCTATTGCTTAGAATGAAATAATCCCGAATAAGTCATACAAGTCGTGATAAAAGAAAACCCTTGCTTGACTACAGAATCCCCGATCAACTAGCTAGCTATTTTATTTCGTATATTATAATATATTACAGTTAATTACTTGTTAAAAAAAAAAAAAAAAAAAAAAAAAAAAAAAAAAAAATTTATTCCTAATTTTGATTTGGTTAAATTTCGAGAGCAAAAGTAGACCTAAAAGTTTGAACATAACACGCTGAGTCGTTGTTGGGATTACTGAGATGCCTTATTGGGAATTAGCATTAACAAAGTGCATTTTGATTTAATCTTAAGGCAAAATTTAGTTTTTAAACATACTGGGCAAATGGGAGGGTGGGCTTGGGAGGGGGACTACTTACCCTCCTATCATGTTCAACTATTAAAAAGGGCATTAGTCCTTTCTATTTTCAATCAAGTGAACCCTTTTCAAAGTTCCTACGACAACTCCTTCGATACGGAGTGCCCTGCTCTAAAAAAAAACCACAAAAAAACAATAATACATTGTACCCAGATCAGTCTTTCATAGGCAGCGCAATCGCGCTGCCTAAGTAACGAACGATATTGGCACAATGTATTATTATTATTTTTTTTTCCATACCGGGGCTCTTCGTTTCGAAGGAGTTGTCGCAGAAATTTGAAAAAGGGCTCATTCGATTGAAAATTGGAACGGCTAGTGCCCTTTTCAATAGTCAAAAGTGATTGGAAGGCAACTAAACCCCCTTCCACGCCCACTATTTCCCCAAACACATCCAATCAAAATTTTGAGATAGCCATTTTGTTCAGTGTAGTTGATTTCCAGATAGATATTATGTTTTTGAGGAGAACACTCCTCCACAGCCCTCATGGCAAGGGTTTTAAGTTTTGCCCTGGGGGCATATAAGAACGAGGTTGGCACAATGTATTATTCTTTTTTTTTTCCTTTAGACCAGGGCAGTTTGTATCGAAGAAGTTGTCGTAGAAACTTTGAAAAGGGCTCTTTCAATTGGAAATTGGAGTGGCTTTTGCTCTTTTTAATAGTCGAAAGTGATCTGAAGACAAATAACACCCCTTCCACGCAAACCATTTCCCGCAACATATCCAATCAAAATTTTGAGATAGCCATTTTGTTCAGCGTAGTTGATTTCCAGATAGAAATTATACTTTTGAGCAGGATACTTTCCCACAGCCCTCCGGGCATGGGTTGTAAGTTATGCCCAGGGGGCATATAAGATTTTTATAGAAATCGTTGTCGTAGAAACTTCAAAAAAGGCTCATTCGATTAGGAATTGAAAGGGCTCGTGCCCTTTTAAATAGTCGAAAGTGATTAGAGGGCACTTAGCCACACTCTCACGCCCACCTTTTCCCCCAACACATCCAATCAAAATTTTGAGATAGTCATTTTGTTCAAACGTGGCTGAAAATTCTGGAAATTAGGTCTTTGAGGATTACAGCCCCCCCCCCCACACATTCCTCAGGGCACGGGTTGTAAGTTATGCCCTGGGGCATGTAAGGTTTTATAGAAAGCGTTGTCGTAGAAACTTCAAATAGGGATCGTTCGATTGGAAATTGAAATGTCTAGTGCCCTTTTTAATAGTTGAAAGTGATTGGAAAACAACTAACTCCCCTTCCATAACCACCATTTCCCCAAACACATCCAATCAAAATTTTGGGACAGCCATTCTGAGGATGTTAATAGGGCTTCAGCCTCATTAATGAGTCGGCTGACAACACTAATTGAAAAAAATTTTCCACTAGTAAAATCATCAAATAAATATAAACCCAAGATACCTTGAATGTCTCCAAGTCTTGTAAAATAAACAATGCAGAAGTCAGAGCCTTTTAATCTGGCTTGCACAAGCCTTGAACCTGATAATACATCGAAGTATAAGCACTATAAGAATGTATTAACATCAACAATTAGATTAGGTAAGAAGAATTATTTTTTGTTGAAGATTAAGGAATGCAATGGTAATTTACAAAAAGTTTGGAGTGTAGTTAATGAAGCTTTATCTCGTAGGAAACAATCAAAGAAACAGCCTACTGCCTTCAAGAATGCAGATAGTTCAACTATTGAAAAAGCAGCTGTACCTAGTGCCTTCAACTCTTTCTTTACCCCCCTACCAACTGTTAAGACCCCCTCCTTTCCTAAACAAGGTAAATCTTCACCAGCTGAGAGAAGTATTTTTCTAACTCCTTGTACAAGCATAGAGAGCTGTGATTTTATTTCTTCTTTAAGTAGCAGTAACAGAGGTGATGTGCTTGGACTAACAAACCATTTGCTTAAGTCTGTTTCTTCTTATGTTGTTGAACCTCTTGCCCATATTTTTAATCTATCTGTTTCAAAAGGTGTATACCCTGATTCGTTTAAAATTGCAAAAGTACTCACTCTTTTTAAGAAGGGTGACCCCAGCTTAGTTTCAAATTATAGACCTATATCAATTCTCCTAATTTTCTCGAACTTACTTGAAAAAGTTGTGCATAAGAGGGTTTTTTCGTTCCTGTCTACTGGTGCTTCAACTGGAAGCGGTTCTCTTCTGTCTGATCACCAGTATTGCTTCCAACCTAAACTCTCTACTGCATGTGCTCTAGTTGACGTTACAGAATTCGTGCGTGGTAATATAGACAAGGGTCGTTATGTTCTAGGACTATTTCTTGATTTTTATAAAGCTTTCGACATGGTAGATCATTTTGTCTTACTGGGAAAACTGTCTCTACTTGGAGTTCGGGGAATTTCCTTTGAATGGTTTAAATCTTACCGTCAAATAGATCTCAGTTTGTGTGTTACGATGGGAAATATTCTGATCTAGCTTTGGTTTCCAAAGGGGTACCTCAAGGCTCAGTTTTGGGACCACTCCTCTTTCTCATTTATGTCAATGACCTTCCTCCATCTCCCAACCTTGATACCCACGCTGTTTTGTTTGCAGACGATAGTAATTTTTTTGTGGTTTCTAATGATCTGCCCTCTGCTGTTGCTAAGACTCAGCTTCTGCTCAACCATGTGCGTGATTGGTGTGAACAGAACGGGATGCTGTTGAATAGCTCTAAGAGTGGCATTATTCATTTTCGAACCCCATACCACATGTCTGAACCTTCCCTAACAATCTTGGTTTTTTATGGTACTGATATAATTCCCCAGTGCTCTTGGGTTAAACTTCTTGGTGTGCACGTTGATTATTTTCTTTCTTTCAAAACTCATATTTCCTATACACATTCTAAAATTTCTCGTCAAGTGTCTATTCTTCATCGTACCAATCAATTTCTTCCTCCCAATGTAATGCTTTCTCTTTACTATGCATTTGTCCTTCCTTATCTTTCTTATTGCTGCACTGTATGGGGCAATACTAACTAATCTTCCTTTCGGCAACTCCAAACAGCACAGAATAGAGAGGTGAAGGCAACTTTTTGCCTTCCCCGACTCTATCCTACAGCTGATCTTTACAGTGATACAGGTCTAGATGCCTTAGATGTGGTTATCAAGAAGCAGAACCTAAAACTAGCTCATCGAGCCTTCAATTTCTCGCTTCCTCCAAATATCTTATCCTACTTTGATCTAGCATCAACACGTAAGTGCCAGACTTTGCTTCGGAGCTCTGTTCACCAATTTCGGTTGCCTAAAAGGGTATCCTCAGCAGCTAAGATGTCACCAATTTATAGAGCAATTGCTCTTTGGAACTCTATTTCCAGTGCAATTTCTCTTATCAAAAACTCTTCTTCCCTTTGCAGAAAAATATTCGTTAAGGCTTGAAGTAATTTCGTTTTTTTTCTTTATTTCTTTATTCATTTTGCTTTATCTATTTTTTCCGCTTTACTTTATATGTTTTTTTTCTTTTCCCTTTTCTTATTATGTTGAATGAGATTCGAACCCTGTTGTTTAATAATATTTTCAATGGTTGGAATTTTAAAAAATAACAGGACATTTTCAGTTTGGATAAAATTAAGTCTAAGGTTATTGTGTAGCAGTTGTTTGTTTTTTGTTTTTTTTTTGTTGATTTTTCTCGCATTGTGTTTATATTTTTGAAATATTGTTTTTTTTCCCCTCCCTGATTTCTTTTGTGTGGATTTTGTGATTGATACGAGGTCCTCTACAAGCTATGCTTCTTGGGACCTCTAGCGCTTAAGTCTATTTATGTATTTATTGTAGTATTTAATAAATTGAAATTGAATTGAATTAAATTGAGGATGACGACCCCCTCACACCCCTCAGGGTAAGGGTTGTAAGTTATATCCTTGGGGTATATATGGTTTTATACAAAACGTTGCCGTAGAAACACAAAAAGCGCTCATTCAATTGGAAATTGAAAGGGATAGTGCCCTTTTTAATTGTCGAAAGTGATTGGAAGGCTTGACATTTCATAGTAAAAATCAATCTGGGTACAATGTATTATTATTTTTTTTTTTTTAGACCAGGGCACTTCGTATCGAAGGAGTTTTCGTAGGAACTTCGAAAAGGGCTCATTCGATTAAAAATAGAAAGGACTAATGCCCTTTCTAATAGTAGAAAGTGATTGGAGGGCAACTAGTCCGCTCCCACGCCCACCCTTTCATTTGTCCATTATGTTTAAAAACTAAATGTTGCCTTAAGATTAAATCAAAATGCACTGTTTTAATGCTAATTCCCAATAAGGCATCTCAGCAGTATCCCAAGAAAGACTGAGACTATTATGTTCAAGCTTTCGGGGTTACTTCTGCTCTTAAAATTTAACCAAATTAAAATAGCGTAAGTGCATCCAAGCTACCAAAGAAAGTATGCAGATTTTTTTGCAAATGGTATCAAGTTTTCTATTTCAGGTCAACTAGAGGAGGTATGAAACTAAATTAAACACTAATATTTGTGTCCGGCTTTTTGAAAGGGTGTACGTTGTTAAAAATTGTTGAAAATGTTTCTCCAGCATACAAATAGCAGTCCAAACTATAAAGTCTTAAAAAAGAAAAGATTTAAAGCATTGTTTTTTTTCCCTGAAAAGACTATGTCAATATAAAACGAACAGAAATTAATTAAAAAAAAACTTTTTCTACAAAATAAGTTTTTCAAAGATAAGTAAAGAACTCCATTAAACTAAAAATGAGCAAAAAATAAAACCAAATAATCTACCCAGCGTGAAACTACCAAAAATCAGCATCGATAAATAAATGGAGCCCGAAACAAACAGATATTACAATAAATAACCGGGTCAAACGCAATAAGAGCAGAAATTAACATGAGTAGGGCTCAAAACCCCTATACCTTCCCAAGGCCAAAACATAATTTGCACTTTATGAAAAAAATACAAATGACTGTGTATTGTCAGTTTAATACTTATATACTGATATTTAGTAATCAAAATGTTGATATTACTTGATTTATTAAAGTTATAAAAACATTTATATTTTTTCAGTAAAGTGCAAATTATGTTCTAGCCTTGGGAAGGCATAGGGGTTTTGAGCCCTACTCATGTTAATTTCTTCTAGTTTTGAGCTTGACTCGGTTATTTACTGTAATTTCTGTTCATTTTGGTTTTCATTTATTTATCGATGCTGATTTGCGGTAGTTTCATGCTTGGTATATTATTTGATTTTATTTTTTGCTCATTTTTGGTTTAATGGAGTTCTTTACTTTTCTTTGAAAACCTATTTTGTGGAAAAAGTGTTTTTAATTAATACTAAAAAATATATACCCTTCTAATCATTTTCGAAAATTAAAAAGGGCACTTGCCATTTCAATTTCCAATCGAATGAGCTCTTTTTGATTTTCTACGGCAGTACTTTCTATAAACACCTTATATGCCCCCAGTTGCCCTTCTATGCCCCTTATATGGCCCAGGTGATTTGCCTTTAAATCACTTTTGACTATTAAGAAGGGCATTAGCCCTTTCAATTTCCAATCAAATGAGCACTTTTGAAGTTTTTACGACAAAACTTTTTATAAAAACCTTATATGCCGACAGGGCACAACTTACATCCTTTGCCATGAGGATTGTGGGAGAGAGAGGGTTATCATCCTCAAAGACCTAATTACCAGAACTTTCAACTACGTTGAAGAAAATGAATATCTCAGAATTTTGTTTAGATGTGTTTGGGAAAATGGTGGGCGTCAGAGGAGGGTTAGTTGCTCTTCAATCACTTTCGCCTATTAAAAAGAAATTTACCCGTTTGAATTTCAAATCCAATGATTCTTTTTTGAAGTTTCTACGACAACTCTTTCTATAAAAGCCTTATATGCACCCAGGGCATAGCTTACAACCCTTGCCCTGAGAGCTGTAAGTGGGTTGTCATCCACAAATAAATAATTTCTAAAACTTTCAACTACATAGAAAAAAATAGCTATCTAAAATTGGATTTTATGTGTTTGGGGAAATTTTTGGAATGAGAGGGGGATTAGTTGCCCTCAAATTACTTTCGAATATTAAAAAGGGCACTAGCCATTTCAATTTCCAATCAAATATGGTATTTTTGAAGTTTCCACGACAACGCTTTCTATAAAAACCTTATAGGCCCCAGTTTTTTTTTTCTCTTCGGCACTTTCCTTGGATACATCGTTTCGTTTCGCGCTGAAGAAGAGAGGCGTTTGTCCTCTCAAAATATTCGCTTTGTTTTTTCAGTATTTTCATTTGGCCTATAAAAACCCCATTTTTGCTCGTTTTTCTTTCTTTATGTGATGTCAGGCCAATGTGGTTTAAGAACTTATCTTCGTCATGCTTATGGGGAGCATTCAATCAATGTTGTCACTACATTCATATCTCTTGTGAGAAAAAAAGCTAATTTGATTAATCAACAGTATTTTCTTCATAATTGTAAAATGAACCGTATTTTACCCAAGTCAGCGCGAATCGTTTCGTTTCCCGCTGAAGAAGAGAGGCGTTTGTCTTTTTGAAATATTTGCTTTGTTTTCTCATTATTTTCATTTGACCAATAAAAACCCCGTTTTTTCTCGTTTTTCTTTATTTATGTAATGTCAGGCAATCGATGTTTAAGAAATTATCCAGGGTTATAAGTTATCTCCTGGGGGCATGTTAGGTTTTAATTGAAAGCTTTGTCGTAGAAACTTGAAAAAGGGCTCATTCAATTGGAAATTCACAGGGCTAGTGCCATTTTCAATAGTCAAAAGTGATTGGAGGGCAACTAAACCCTCTCTCACGCCCGCCCCTCTCTCACGCCCTCTCTCACGCCCGAACAACTCTCTCTCCCGAACAACTCTCTCCCGAACAACTCTCTAAACCCTCTCTCACGCCCAAACAACCCATTAGGTCTTAAAGGGTGTCTGCAAGAAATGCATCAATTAAAATCTAAAATCAAATAGCATAGTTCTCCAAATTATTTAATTGCCGGTGCGTGTTGTATTTTGAGTGACTGAATTGATTCCTTTTCTTGTCAGTTGTTCACTAGTATCCGTCAATGACAGTTCATATTTGTTTTTGGATTTTGTGCAAATCGCGGATATTGGCGAATAACTCGCTTGACTTTCCGCGTTTGTTTGTTTTTTTTTTTTTTTCTCTCTTCAGCACTTTCCTTGGATACATCGTTTCGTTTCGCGCTGAAGAAGAGAGGCGTTTGTCCTCTCGAAATATTCGCTTTGTTTTTTCAATATTTTCATTTGGCCTATAAAAACCCCATTTTTGCTCGTTTTTCTTTCTTTGTGTGATGTCAGGCCAATGTGGTTTAAGAAATTATCTTCGTCATGCTTATGGGGAGCATTCAACCAATTTTGTCACTAAATTCATATCTTATGTGAGAAAAAAAGCTAATTTGATTAATCAACAGTATTTTCTTCATAATTGTAAAATGAACCGTATTTTACCCAACTCAATACGACCTTGACTTCACTTAAACACACGCAACGAACGGCAATTTACAGAACGTATAGGGTTTGGTATTTTAAATCATGTTATTAGCGACTGCAAAAGCAAGCGCTACCGGTTAAATCAGGATATTTTCAGGCTAGAGCAAGAAATATTATGTACACTTTCTTATGCTGATTTTCATCAAATTAAGGCTATTGCTGAAAATTCTTTTCAGCATGATTTTAGGATTTCTAGACAAAGGCTTTCTGAGAAATTACACCGTTTAAAATTGGAAAAACTCTCTAATAATCCACCTTTTGTCCCAAAAGTGTATCCTGGTCCTGCTGTGATAAATCTCAGCTACCTGCCCCTTACAACAGAGCAAAATCAGGTTCTGTCGAAAGGATTGAAATTTTCGATAACCCCTTCGAAAATACCTTATAGTGAAATTATCGCGAACACAGAGAGGGCTTTTCATGACTCTCGTGCAGATATTGGAGAGATTGCTGAGGTTAGAGCACAATTTGTTGAAACTTTGTTGGATTCGCCTTCTGTTAATACTCGAAATTTAATAAAAAATAAAAAAAATTATTAAAATTGAACCCTTGGTCTTACACGCACTACATAAAGATCATTCCAGGATTATTACGAAAGCCTATGAAGGCAATACTGTTGTTGTATTAGATTCAGATGATTACGACAAAAAAGTCAGAGAAATTTTAAATGATTCTAACAAATATGAACAATAACCTACCAATCCCAAAGAAAAATATGTCCAGGAAGTCCGAAGAGATTTGTTATCTAAAAGGAAAAGGGGAAATTACAGATCAGTTATACAAAAGGTTTTACCCACGCGGATGCACGTCCCCTCGTTTTTATGGTGTTCCTAAAATTCATAAGCCCAGTAATCCACTTCGAACCATTATTTCTTCTTTTAATTCTCCTACAGCAAAAACAAAGAAATTCTTATCAGTTGTATTTCGCTAACTAATTCAGGCTCAAAAATCCTGTATTTAAAATTCTGCCGATTTTGTTTCCAAGGCAATGAAAGTTTCGATTAAACCAAATACAAGAATTGGCAGTTTTGATTCAGCTTCAATGTATATCAATTGTGATCCTCAAAAGACCGAACTGTTTTTAGAGCAAAAACTTAATTCTAACCCATCTATATCTGAAAAATCTACTCTTTCAAATCAGACACATCTTTCGCTTACAGCCCTTTGTAACAGAATTTCTTTTTACTTCCATTATCGAGGCATTTTTTATAGACAGAAATATGGGCTCTCCATGGGTGCCCCCTTTCTCCAATACAGGCTGATATCTTCATGGAAGACCTTGAAGAAAAGGCTATTTTGCAAAGTTTTTGTAAACCTGAAATTTGGGTTCGTTTTAAAGATGATATTTTTTTTTTATGGGAGCATGGTGGCAGTCTCTGGGTTCTTTTCTTCACTTACTCAACTCCTTGGATCAAATGATTCATGCTGATGCACCGAAATGATTCATGTTTCGAGTTTAGTGTCTATAGAAAACCCACACATAATGACCGTTACTTAAGTTATTCCTCTAATCATTCTCCTGCTGTGAAAAGAGGAGTTGTCACTTCTCTAGTTGATAGAGCATTGAAAGTTTGTTCAACACGTTTCTTGGATTTAGAGATCAACCACCTTAGAGATATTTTATTTGTGAATGGTTATCCAATTAGTTTAATAAATTCTGTAATTGCAAAACGCATTAAAAGATTATCAGATAGTTCCACAGAAAACACAAATCAAGGGGAAAATTCAGTTTATCTTGGTCTCCCATACGTTAAAGGGGTTTCAGACCACATTTCAAAAAATCTAAGGAAAAATAACATTTACACTTATTATAGACCCAGAAAAACTATCAGGTCCCAAATTTATGAAGGTAAAGACCCTATCCCGATAGGCTAAGACTCCGGTGTCTACAGAATTCCTTGTTCGTGTGGTCTTTGGTCTATCGAAAGAACTGATCAGCGACTAACGGATAGATTAACTCAGCACTCTAGTTCAATTAATAATACACTTAAAAAGAGGAAAAAAACAGAAAATTTTGACTTTGCCCTTGCAGAGTATATTTTTGAAAAACCAGACCATACTATTTTGTTTAATCAAGCTAGTCTTATTTCGCATGACAAAGGTGTTGTCCAGCACTACAGAGAAGCTGTTGAAATTTATAAATACCAACATTTAGGTCTAGCTTTAAACAGAGATTCCGGTGATTTAAGAATAAACGAGTCATATTTCGGTTTTCTCAAAAGAGAAGCCGATACTTTAGTAATCCCTGAAATAAACCTTGAACCACTTTCCCAGTCATCTAATCAAGCACATGAACAACCCCTTAGGTCTCAAAGGGTGTTTGCAAGAAATGCATTAATTAAAATCCGAAATCAAATGACATAGTTCTCCAACTTATTTAATTGATGGTTCGTTTTGTTTTTTGAGTGAATGAATTGTTTCCTTTTCTTTGTCAGTTGTTCGCTAGTATCCGTCGATGGCAGTTCATATTTTTTTTTGGATTTTGTGAAAATCGCGGATATTGGCGAATAACTCGCTTTTATGGTTGTTAGGTATTTGGTTTTAATTTTTTTTATTTTTGGATTTTATTGAATTTTATTCATATTTAAGTTTTTGGTTTTTTCTTTGGTTTTTTTGGTTCTTTTCACATAGAATTTCCGCGTTTTTTTTGTTTTTTTTTTATCTCT
This sequence comes from Artemia sp. Qi Xiang Cuo, assembly GCF_049724085.1. Classification (NCBI taxonomy): domain Eukaryota; kingdom Metazoa; phylum Arthropoda; class Branchiopoda; order Anostraca; family Artemiidae; genus Artemia; species Artemia sp. Qi Xiang Cuo. The sequence goes on from NC_142800.1 coordinate 68,394,011, forward strand.
TCGGCACTTTCCTTAGATACATCGTTTCGTTTCGCGCTGAAGAAGAGGCGTTTGTCCTCTCGAAATATTCGCTTTGTTTTTTCAGTATTTTCATTTTGCCTATAAAAACCCCATTTTTGCTCGTTTTTCTTTCTTTATGTTATAACCCTTGCCCTGAAGACTATGGAGGGGTCCTGTTTAAAGGTAAAATTTCCAATACTTTCAACTACGTTGAACAAAATGGCTATCTAAAAATTTTAATTGGATGTTTTTGGGGGAATGGTGGACGTGGAAGGGGTGTTACTTGCCTTCCAATCACTTTCGACTATTAAAAAGGACACTAGCCATTTCAATTTCCAATCGAATGAGCCCTTTTAGAAGTTTTTACAACAACACTTTCTATAAAAACCTTATATGCCCCCAGGGTATAAATTACAACCCTTGCCCTGAGAAATGTGGAGGGGGGTGTCATCCTCAAAGACCTAATTTCCTGAACTTTCAACTACGTTGTACAAAATAGCTATCTCAAAATTTTGATTGAATTTGTTTGGGGAAAAGTTGGGCACGAGAGGGGGGTAGATGCCCTCCAATCACTTTCGACTATTAAAAAGGACATTAGCCCTTTGAATTTCCAATCGAATGAGCCTTTTTTGAAGTTTCTACGACAACGCTTTCTATAAAATCCTTGTATGCCCCCAGGGCATAACTTACAACCCTTGCCCTGAGGGTTGTGGGGGAGTGTCTTCCTAAAAAACATATTTTCTATGTGGAAATCAACTACGCTGAACAAAATTGCTATGTCACAATTTTGATTGGATGTTTTGGGGAAATGGTGGGCGTGGACAGGGTGTTAGTTGCCTTTCTATCACTTTCGAATATTGAAAAGAGCACTAGCCATTCCAATTTCCAATCGAATGTGCACTTTTTAAAGTTTCTACGACAGCTTCTTCGATAAAATGTTCCCTGGTTCAAATGACAAAAATAATAAATAATACATTGTGCCAACATCGTTCTTACATGCCCCCCTGGCATAAGTTAAAACCCTTTCCATGAGGGCTCTGGAGAAGTGTCCTCATCAAAAATATAATTTCTATCTGGAAATCAACTACGCTGGACAAAACGGCTATATCAAAATTTTGATTGGATGTGTTTGGGGAAAAGGTGGGCGTGGAAGGGGTGCTAGTTGCCTTCCAATCACTTTCGACTATTGAAAAGGGCACTAGCCGTTCCAATTTCCATTGAATAAGCCCATTTCCAAGTTTCTACGACAGCTCCTTCGATACGAACTACCCTGGTATGAAAAAAAAGACATTGTGCCATCATCATTCTTTACTTAGGCAGCGCTATTGCGCTGCCTATGAAAAGAAAACCAAGGACATTCAGGTGAAGCTTTCACAGAATGTTTAGGAACTAAACACACAGGAACTTTCACAGAAACTAAATCAAATACTGTATGTGCATACAGGTTGCCAAAAGGGCGTAAATCAGGAGGGACTATGGGTAATGTAGTGTTTGATATTATATTATAATTGCTTTGCTTGTCATTTAGAATTGTTTGTGCTGTGCTTGCGCTGATAGTGCTTTTTATTGTAGAAGCCTGGGCTTAATAAACTCATTACTCGAGATTGTTGCATGGTGTCAAAAGTGGGATTTGGCGTTGTAATCTAATATTGTTATGGAAATCCAACAGCCATCTGGGATGCCACCTCCATAGCAGACGAATGGAATTGGTTTGAACATTATACACGGGTGGTGCTTATAGAACCACTGGCAGAAAAAACTGAAAAATCACAGTTTGCCTACCTTCTCATTTGGATAAGAGAAAAGGGCAGAGAGATTTTTAATATTTTTAAATTAGAAAATTATGAAGTCAATATAGTTGAACCCCTTATCAAATACTTTAAGGATTATGCAAGCCCAAAGAAGAACACTGTGTTTTCAAAATATATCTTTTAAAAGAGGGACCAGCTAGAAAACATAACTATTGAAAGATGTATTATAGAACTAAAAACATTGGCAAAACCATGTCTGAACACAGAACAAGATGAAATGATCCGGGACCGAATTGTCTGTGGAATTAGAAATTAAGCCATTCGAGAAAAGTTGTTGGCAGAAGGGGACCCGCTAACCCTAGATAGTGCAGGGTCAAGATGTAGAACCCATGAAACAACCCAGGTTCAGCTGAAATCATTTAATGGAAGCAAACCAACACCCGTTAAGCAGGAAGTTGGTGCAATCACACGTGGTACACGCCGGAACGGTGTCCGAAATCAGAAAACTCCTCCCAATACCCCCCCCCCTCAAGGGTAAAAAATGCTATTTTTGTGGTGTAACATACTCCACAAATCACGCATGTCCAGCAAAAGGAAAAACCTGCGCCCAGTGCAGAAAGCCAAACCCTTTGCAAGGGTCTGTCGTAGTAACAAAATCGTGAGCACCATTGATGAAGAAAAAGAGTCGCATGGAGCTTCAGTTGATGATCAAGATACATTTTTCATGTATGCCATTGGAAAAGGTAGTGGTAAAGATGAAGCCCTTGTTCCACTGACCTTAAACAACCAGCTCTCGATCGACTTTAAAATTGACACAGGAGCTTAAGCCAATACTATCCCCAGAATAATTTTAACAAGCTGGACTCAAGACTGAATATAACCAGCTACTGTACTACTACTACTACTAACAACTCATCGCAGCGTCAAGCCGCCTGAGGCCAATACAGCTACGCACGCTTATTCTCCACCCCAATCTATTCAAAGCCTCCCTTTTTACACCCACCCAAGAAGTTCTCATTTCCATTAAATCTTTCTTTATGACGTCCTCCCACCCCAGACGAGGACCACCTGCTTTCCGTTTGGACCTAGACGGTTGGTCAAAAAGAACAATCTTCGGCAATCTGTCATCCTTCATCCGCACAACGTGCCCTAGCTACCTCTACCTTTCTTTCATTATAGCCCTAGAGAGCGGTATTGAACCACATTTTTCGTATAGCCTATTGTTAGACGTACGGTCAGTCAGGCGGGTACCCAGAACAATCCTTAAGCAATTTCTCTCGAAAACATCTAGCAAATCTTCATCCGCTTTTCGGAGCGTCCATGCTTCAGAGCCATATTTGACCACTGTCATCACTGTAGCTTCTAATATTCTAATCTTGGTTTTTCAGACTTATCTTCCTATTCTTCCAAACTTTGTTTAACTGTGAAAAAACACCCTGAGCCTTGGCTATTCTACTTTTAACATATTCTCTGCTCCCATCATCATTGCTAATAATACTACCAAGGTAAGTGAAGCTGCCCACCAGATCCATCTTTTCATTACCCAACGTCACCTTTTCATCTTCACTTATTCCTAGCCTTAGTGACTTAGTCTTCTTAACATTAATTTTCAAACCTATTCTAGCACCCTGAACTCGCAAAACCTCTAAAACTTCATTCATTTTGCTCACACTTTCATCTAGGATGCTTAAATTATCAGCATAATCTAAGACCAGGAGACTTTTTCCTCCCCATTTGATTCCGTGGTCTCCCATTGCCTTTTCTGTGCTCCTTAAGACAAAGTTCATCAAAATAATCCATATAAAAGGGGATAGAATACAACCCTTCTTAACTCCTGATTTAATACAAAACCAGCTGCTAACCTCATTTTCTACCTTAACCGCAGCAGTTTTATTCTCGTACATAACACTAATCACTTAAATATATTTGTTTTGTATCCCATACAAGAATAAAACCTTTACTAAAGCTCTTCTATCAACAAAATCAAACGCTTGCTCATAATGTATAAAACTGAGGACCAGAGGTGTTTGAAAGCTCAGGCACTTCTCCATTATTAACCTAAGAGTGAAAATTTGGTCGACACATCCTCTACCTTTTCTTAAACCGCACTGTTCTTCTCTTAAAAGTTTGTCAACGGCATCTCTCAGTCTAAAATGTATCATATTACTAAGTAATTTACTACCTACAGAGAACAGACTAGTGCCTCGATAAATACCACACTCACTTTTAAAACCTTTCTTATTTAGTGGCTTAATTAAGGTTTTCCTAAAATCGTTAGGTACTTCCCCTTTTTCAAAAATCACATTAATAATCTTCAGTTACTTATTTTTAAACTCAGAGTCACCATATTTAAGAAACTCATTTACAACCCTATCAGCACCTGGAGCTTTATCATTTTTTAATCCTTTTAGTACTGTCACTAATTCCTCCTCTCAAAATAAATCTTCATTTATATCCAAGGTGTTAAAAACTTTTTCATTTTCCTCTATATCTTTTCCTGCAACTCTATATGGTTTAGCAAATTCTCAAAATGTTCGGCCCATCTCTTTTAGTTTTTTCCTTATCGCTAATTGCGACCCCATTTCTATCTTTAACTGGGCCAATTCCGGATTGACTACTCCCTCTCAATTTGTTAACATGCCAGTAAAGTATTATACTATTATGCCGGCTAGCCGCATCTTCCAGATCCCCGGCAATTTTATCCATGGCCTCCACTTCACACCTTCAGTAGAGGAGGAGGTCCGACTCGTGACAGGACCACGTGGTTTATGGTTTTCTCAGTGAGAATGAAAAAACAGGAATTTTCTCACTTGAAAAACCATGAATTTTGTCACATTTATGGTTGTTTTCATGGATGGATATGTGTGTTGTTCGATTTATTTGATGTTTTTCTCGGATGTCAACATCAAATTATGGATGTTTTATGGTTTTTGTCAGTGAGAATTTGAAAAACATGAATTTTGTCACATTTATGGATGTCAACAGCAATTCATGTCTGTTTTATGGTTTTCTCAGTGAGAATGAAAAAACAGGAATTTTCTCACTTGAAAAACCATGAATTCTGTCACATTTATGTCTGTTTTATGGTTTTTGTCAGTGAGAATTTGAGAAACAGGAACTTTCTCACATTTTTGTATGTTTTTATGGTTTTTGTCAGTGAGAATTTGAAAAAACAGGAACTTTCTCACTGAGAAAACCATAAACCACGTGGTGCTGTCACGAGTCAGGACACCTGTGCTGTCGACCTCAATTCCCCTATCGTGAATCAATAATTCCCCTTACAAACAACAAATTAATTTCCCCATTTCTTGACAGATCAATCAATCAATGACATCATCTGTCAGACTTTAAAAATTTTCGCCTAGAAACATTTCTCCAGGAATAGATTCAAATCATTAATGTCTTTGCCTCGGGAACAGTTCTACTGGTCGAACTCCAAAGGATATTAATAACCAAAGGCCATGGAAACAATTCAGCAAGAAACATCTTAGCGATGAATTGTTTTAGCGTGCGAAAAGGTTTCATATTAATTTGAAATGCGTTAGCACAGAGATGCCAATAACAAAGGAACACGCTGAATTTGCGTTTAGGGATTATTTGGGCGAAACCGTTTTAGACAGGTTATGGAACTATTTCGGCGAAACAGATAGAGACATTTTAAAAGAAGATTTTTGAAGAGATTTTAGAAGAGAATTTAATGGTGAAACTCTGTGGTCGTTATAATACACAAGTGTTGAACAGTGTTGTGAGGTCCTCTAACCCAACCCCAAAGGGTTCCAATCCTCCTACCCCAACCCCGAAGGAATCCCCCGGTCCTCAAAAGCCCCACCAAGCTCCCAAAGGCCCTCCACCGGTCCCCAAATGTCCCCCAGGCCCCCAACTGCCCCCCAGACCCTCAAAGGCCCCCCAAGCTCCCAAAGGGCCACCGGCGCCCCCAAAGGCCCACCCCAGACCCTCAACGGCCATCTCCGGGTCCCCCAAAGGCCCATCGAGTTCCCAAAAGACCAACAGGGTCCCAAAGGCCCTCCACCGGTCCCCAAATGTCCCCCAGGCTCCCAACTGACCCCCCCGGACCCCCAAAGGCCCTCCCCCGGCCCCCAAAGGTCCACCGGGCTCCCAAAGGACCAATCGGTCCTCAAGTGCCCCCAGACCCCCAAAGGCCCTCCCTGTGCCCCAAAGGCCCTCCACCGGTCCCCAACTGTCCCCCCGGCCCCCAAAGGCCCCCCCCGCGCCCCCAAGGCCCCCCCCCCCCCCCCAAAGGCCCCCCCCGCCCCCCAAAGGCCCATCGAGTTCCCAAAAGACCAACAGGTTCCCAAAGGCCCTCCACCGGCCCCCAAATGTCCCCCAGGCCCCCAACTGGCCCCCCGGACCCCCAAAGGCCCTCCCCCGGCCCCCAAAGGTCCACCGGGCTCCCAAAGGACCAATCGGTCCTCAAGTGCCCCCCAGACCCCCAAAGGGCCTCCCTGCGCCCCAAAGGCCCTCCACCGGTCCCCAAATGTCCCCCAGGCACCCAAAGGCCCTCCCGGCGCCCCAAAGGCCCACCCAGACCCCCAAATGTCATCTCCGGAACCCAAAGCCCAGCCCAGTAGTGTGTGCTTGTGGTTTATATTGTCACAGTTACATTTTCATGATTTTTCAAAGTTCATTCTGAATGTCTTTCATTGACATGCAAGAGTTAGACTATTTCTGTATTGTCTTGTTGTGGTTTAAATTGTCAAAGTTAAAATTTCTTGATTTTTCAAAGTTCATTCTGAATTTCTTTCATTGAAATGCAAGAGTTGGAATATTTCAGTAGTGTCTGGTTGTGGTTTACCTTGTCACAGTTACATTTTCTTGATTTTTCAAAGTTCATTTTGAATTTCTTTCATTGAAATGAAAGAGTTGTACTATTTCAGTAGTGTTTGGTTGTGGTGTACCTTGCCACAGTTAAATTTTCTTGATTTTTCAAAGTTCATTTTGAATTTCTTTCTTTGAAATGCAAGAGTTGGAATGTTTCAGTAGTGTTTGGTCGTGGTTTACCTTGTCACAGTTACATTTTCTTGATTTTTCAAAGCTCATTTTGAATTTCGTTTGTTGAAATGCAAGAGTTGGAATGTTTCAGTAGTGTTTGGTTGTGGTTTACCTTGTCACAGTTACATTTTCCTGATTCTTCAAAGTTCATTTGAATTTCTTTCATTGAAATGCAAGAGTTGGACTATTTCAGTAGTGTTTGCTTGTGGTTTACCTTGTCACAGTTAAATTTTCTTGATTTTTCAAAGTTCATTTTGAATTTCTTTAGTTGAAATGAAAGAGTTGGAATATTTCAGTAGCGTTCGGTTTTGGTTTACCTTGTCACAGTTACATTTTCTTGATTTTTCAAAGTTCATTTGAATTTCCTTTGTTGAAATGCAAGAGTTGGACTATTTCAGTAGCGTTCGGTTTTGGTTTACCTTGTCAAAGTTAAATTTTGTTTATTTTCAAAGTTCATTTTGAATTTCCAACAATTAAGTTCAATAGTTGGACTATTTCTGTGATGTTCTCTTTTGGTTTACCTTATCACATTTATATTTTCATGATTTTTCAAATTTCATTTGAATTTCTGTCATTGAAAAGAAAGAGTTGGAATATTTCAGAAGTGTTAGGATGTGGTTTACCTTGTCACAGTTAAATTTTCAGGATTTTTCAAAGTTCATTTTGAATTTCATTCGTTGAAATGCAAGAGTTGTACTATTTCAGTAGTGTTTGCTTATGGTTTACCTTGTCACAGTTAAATTTTCATGATTTTTCAAAGCTCATTTTGAATTTCTTTCGTTGAAATGCAAGAGTTGGACTATTTCAGTAGTGTTTGCTTTTGGTTTACATTTTCAAATTTACATTTTCATGTTTTGTCAAATCTCATTTTGAATTTCTTTCGTTGAAATGCAAGAGTTGGACTATTTCAGTAGTGTTTGGTTTTGGTTTACCTTGTCAAAGTTACATTTTATTGATTTTTCAAAGTTTTTTTTGAATTTCTTTCTTTTATTTGATAGATTTGGAATATTTCACTTGTGTTTGGTTATGGTTTACCTTGTCACAGTTACATTTTCTTGATTTTTCAAAGTTCATTTACAATTTCTTTCGTTGAAAATGTAAGAGTTGGAATATTTCAGTAGTGTTTGGTTGTGGTTTAGCTTGTCACAGTTACATTTTCTTGATTTTTCAAAGTTCATTGCGAATTTCTTTCGTTGAAATGCAAGAGTTGGAATATTTCAGTGGTGTTTGGTTATGGTTTACCTTGTCACAGTTACATTTTCCTGATTTTTCTAAGTTCATTTTGAATTTCTTTCGTTGTAGTGGAAGATTTTGAATATTTCAGTAGAGTTTCGTTGTGTTTGCCCTTGTCTCTGTTAAATATTCATGATTTTTCAAACTTCATTTTTAATTTGTTTGGTTGAAATGAAAGAGTTGGAATATTTCAGTAGTGTTTGGTTGTGGTTTACCGTGTCACAGTTACAATTTCTTAATGTTACAAAGTTCATTTTGAATGTCTTTCGTTGAAATGCAAGAGTTGGAATATTTCAGTAGTGTTTGGTTGTGCATTACCATGTCAAAGTTACATTTTATTGATTTTTCAAAGTTCATTTTGAATTTCTTTCGTTGAAATGCAATAGTTGGAATATTTCAGTAGTGTTTGGTCGTGGTTTACCTTGTCACAGTTACATTTTCTTGATTTTTCAAAGCTCATTTTGAATTTCCTTTGTTGAAATGCAAGAGTTGGAATATTTCAGTAGTGTTTGGTTGTGGTTTACCTTGTCACAGTTACATTTTCTTGATTTTTCAAGGTTCATTTGAATTTCTTTAATTGAAATGCAAGAGTTGGACTCTTTCAGTAGTGTTTGATTGTGATTTACCTTGTCACAGTTACATTTTCTTGATTTTTAAAAGTTCATTTTGAATTTCTTTATTTTAAATGCATTAGTTGGAATTTTTCAGTAGTGTTCGGTTGTGGTTTACCTTGTCACAGTTACATTTTCTTGATTTTTCAAAGTTCATTTGAATTTCCTTTGTTGAAATGCAAGAGTTGGACTATTTCAGTAGCGTTCGGTTTTGGTTTACCTTGTCAAAGTTACATTTTCTTGATTTTTCAAAGTTCATTTTGAATTTCATTCGTTGAAATGCAAGAGTTGGAATATTTCAGTAGTGTTTGGTTGTGGTTTAACTTGTCAAAGTTACATTTTCTTGATTTTTCAAAGTTCATTTGAATTTCTTTCATTGAAATGCAAGAGTTGGAATATTTCAGTAGTGTTTGGTTGTGGTTTACCTTGTCACAGTTAAATTTTCATGATTTTTCAAAGTTCATTTTGAATTTCTTTCGTTGAAATGCAAGAGTTGGACTATTTCAGTAGTGTTTGCATATGGTTTACCTTGTCACAGTTACATTTTCTTGATTTTTCAAAGTTCATTTTGAATTTCTTTCGTTGAAATGCAAGAGTTGTACTATTTCAGTAGTGTTTGCTTATGGTTTACCTTGTCACAGTTACATTTTAATGATTTTTCAAAGATCATTTTGAAATTCTTTCATTGAAATTCAAGAGTTTGACTATTTCAGTCGTGATTGCTTGTTGTATTACTTGTCACAGGTAAATTTTCTTGATTTTTAAAAGGCCATTTTTGATTATAATTCATTGACGTTCAAGAGTTGTACTATTTAATTTTTCTGTTTTTATGGATTACATTGTAAAAGTTGCAGTTTACAGATTTTTAAAATCTCTTTTAGATTTCATTTCATTGAAAATCACGAGTTGGTCCATTTCACTAGTGTTAGCTTATGGTTTACATTGTCACAGTTACATTTTCTTGATTGTGCTAAGTTAATTGCGAATTTCTTTCGTTGAAATGCAAGAGTTGGACTATTTCAGTGGTGTTTGGTTATGGTTTACCTTGTCACAGTTACATTTTCCTGAATTTTGTAAGTTCATTTTGAATTTCTTTCGTTGAAGTGCAAGAGTTGGAATATTTCAGTAGTGTTTGGTTGTGGTTTACCTTGTCACAGTTACATTTTCTTGATTTTTCAAATTTCATATTGAATTTCTTTCGTTGAAATGCAATAATTGGAATATTTCAGTAGTGTTTGGTTGTGGTTTACCTTGTCACAGTTACATTTTCTTGATTTTTCAAAGTTCATTTTGAATTTCTTTCGTTGAAATGCAAGAGTTGGAATATTTCAGTAGTGTTTGGTTGTGGATTACCTGGTAACAGAAAAAAGTAATAGTTTTTAAAAAGTTGATTTTTAATATATTTCGTTGAAATGCAATAGTTGGAATAATTCAGTAGTGTTTGGTCGTGGTTTACCTTGTCACAGTTACATTTTCTTGATTTTTCAAAGTTCATTTTGAATTTCATTCGTTGAAATGCAAGAGTTGGACTATTTCAGTAGTGTTTGGTTGTGGTTTACCTTGTCACACTTACATTTTCATGATTTTTCAAAGCTCATTTTGAATTTCTTTCATTGAAAAGCCAAAGTTGGAATATTTCAGTATTTTTTGGTCGTGGTTTACCTTGTCACAATTAAATTCTCATGATTTTACAAAAGTTGATTTGAATGTCGGTCACTTTATTTAGAGAGATTGACCTTTTATCTTTTGTTTGGTTAAGGTCTAAAATGTCACAGGCACTTCTAAATGATTTTTAAAACCCACTTTTAAATTTCTTTCATTGACATGAAAGAGATGTCAAATTTCATCAGTTTTCGGTTATGATTTAAAATTTCACAGTTACATTTTAATGATTTTTCAAAGTTAATTTTGAATTTAATTCGTTGAAGTGCAAGAGTTGGAATATTTCACTAGTGTTTGGTTGTGGATGACCTTGTCACAATTGAATTTTCCTGATATTTCAATGTTCATTTAGAATTTCTTTCCTTTGAAATGCAAGACTTGGAATAGGTCAGTAGTGTTTGGGTGTGGTTTAACTTGTCATAGTTGCATTTTCATTATTTTGAAAAGTTCATTTTTAATTGCTTTCATTGAAATGCAAGAGTTGGAATCTTTCAGTAGTGTTTGGTTTTGGTTTACCTTGTCACAGTTACATGTTCTTGATTTTTCAAAGTAATTTTGAATTTCTTTCATTGAAATGCAAGAGATGGAATATTTCAGTAGTGTCTGGGTGTGGTTTACCTTGTCACAGTTACCTTTTCTTGATTTTTCAAAGTTCATTTTTAATTTCTTTATTTGAAATGCAAGAGTTGGAATATTTCAGTAGTGTAGGTTTTTTGTTTACATTGTCAAAGTTACAATTTATGGATTTTTCAAAGTTAAATACTACCATATTTATTTTTCAATATATATTTTTATTATTAAATTATCTATTTTTTGTTGTTTAAATTTTCAAATTTTAATATTATTGATTTTTAATATTTAATTTTTAATTTCTTTCGTTGAAAAGCAAGAGTTGGAATATTTCACTAGTGTTTGGTTGTGGTTTACCTTGTTACAATTACATTTGCTTGTTTTTTAAAAGTTCACTTTTGAATTTCTTTCATTGAAAAGCAAGAGTTGGACTATTTCAGTAGTGTTTGCTTGTGGTTTACCTTGTCACAGTTACATTTTCTTGATTTTTCAAAGTTCATTTGAATTTCTTTCGTTGAAATGCAAGAGTTGGAATATTTCAGCAGTGTTTATTTATGGTTTACCTTGTCACAGTTACATTTTCTTGATTTTTCAAAGATCATTTTGATTTTCTTTCGTTGAAATGCAAGAGTTGGAATATTTCAGTAGTGTTTGCTTGTGGTTTACCTTGTCACAGTTACATTTTCTTGATTTTTCAAAGTTCATTTGAATTTCTTTGGTTGAAATGCAAGAGTTGGAATATTTCAGTAGCGTTCGGTTGTGATTTACCTTGTCACAGTTACATTTTCTTGATTTTTCAAAGTTAATTTTGAATTTCTTTCGTTGAAATGAAAGAGTTGGAATATTTCAGTAGTGTTTGGTTGTGGTTTAACTTGTCAAAGTTACATTCTCATGATTTTTCATAGTTCATTATGATTTTTAGTAGTTGAAATGCTAGAGTTTGAATAATTTATTAGTTTTGGGGTATTGTTGCCGTTCCCCCCGGTAAAGGTGCCTACTTATTTAATTTTCTTTTTAATATATTTCATTGTCATTTTAGATGTTGAATAATCAATCAGCGTTTGGATTTTGTATGACTTTCCTCAGATACATTTTCTTTATTTTTAAAAGTTAATTTTTAATTTATTTCTTTTTTAGCAAGATTTGTAATATTTAAGTAGTTTTTGGTAGTGGTTTACCTTGTCACAGTTACATTTTCTTGATTTTTCAAAGTTCATTTTGAATTTCTTTCATTGAAATGCAAGAGTTGGACTATTTCAGTAGTGTTTGGTTGTGGTTTACCTTGTCAAAGCTACATTTTCATGATTTTTCAAAGAGCATTTTGAATTGATTTCGTTGAAATGCAAGAGTTGAAATATTTCAGTAGTGTTTGATTATGGTTTACCTTGTCACAGTTACATTTTCTTAATTTTTCAAAGTTCATTTTGAATTTCTTTCGTTGAAAAGCAAGAGTTGGAATATTTCACTAGTGTTTTCTTGTGGTTTACCTTGTCACAGTTACATTTTGTTGATTTTTTCAAAGTTTATTTGAATTTCTTTCGTTGAAATGCAAGAGGTGGAATATTTCAGAAGTGTTTGGTTGTGGTTTACCTTGCCACAGTTAAATTTTCTTGATTTTTCAAAGTTCATTTTGAATTTCTTTCGTTGAAATGCAATAGTTGGAATATTTCAGTAGTGTTTGATAGTGGTTTACCTTGTCACAGTTACATTTTCTTGATTTTTCAAAGTTCATTTTGAATTTCTTTCATTGAAATGCAAGAGTTGGACTATTTCAGTAGTGTTTGGTTTTGGTTTACCTTGTCACAGTTACATTTTCATGATTTTTCAAAGATGATTTTTAATTTCTTTCGTTGAAATGCAAGAGTTGGACTATTTCAGTAGTGTTTGCTTATGGTTTACCTTGTCACAGTTACATTTTCTTGATTTTTCAAAGGTCATTTTGAATTTCTTTCGTTGAAATGAAAGAGTTGGACTATTTCAGTAGTGTTTGGTTTTGGTTTACATTGTCACAGTTACATTTTCTTGATTTTTAAAAGTTCATTTCGAATTTCTTTCGTTGAAATGCAAGAGTTGGAATATTTCAGTGGTGTTTGGTTATGGTTTACCTTATCACAGTTACATTTTCTTGATTTTTCAAAGCTCATTTTGAATTTCTTTCGTTGAAAAGCAAGAGTTGGAATATTTCAGTTGTGTTTGCTTTTGTTTTACCTTTTACCTGTTGCTTTATATTGATTTTAAAATGTTCTTTTTAAATTCTTTCGTTGAAATGCAAGAGTTGGAATATTTCAGTAGTGTTTGCTTATGGTTTACCTTGTCACAGTTGCATTCTCTTGATTTTTCAAAGTTCATTTGAATTTTTTTCGTTGTAATGCAAGAGTTGGAATATTTAATTAGTGGTTGGTTGTGGTTTACCTTGTCACAGTTACATTTTCTTGATTTTTCAAATTTCATTTCGAATTTCTTTCGTTGAAATGCAAGAGTTGGAATATTTCATTGATGTTTGGTTATGGTTCACCTTATCACAGTTACATTTTCTTTATTTTCAAATTCATTTTTAATTTCTTTCATTGAAATGCAAGAGTTGGAATATTTCACTAGTGTATGGTTCTGGTTTACCTTGCCACATTTACACACATGTGCTTATCATGAGTGCTCATGATAAGTTAACCTAACCCTTTCCGGTGAGTATGGTTAGGTTAGACTAGATTAAGTTAGGTTAGATTAGGTTAGGTTAGGTTAGCCTAAGTACGCTTCACTTAGGTTAGCTTAGGTTAGGTGAGAGACATGCCCTAAGTTAGGTGTATGATTAGGTTAGGTTAGATTAAGTTAGGTTAGGTTAGGTTAGATTAGGCTAGGTTAGCCTACGTACGCGCGCGTACGTAGGCTAACCTAGCCTAACCTAACTTAACCTAACCTAACTTAATCTAACCTAACCTAATCATACACCTAACTTAGGGCATGTCTCTCACCTAACCTAAGCTAACCTAAGTGAAGCGTACGTAGGCTAACCTAACCTAACCTAATCTAACCTAACTTAATCTAGTCTAACCTAACCATACTCACCGGAAAGGGTTAGGTTAACTTATCATGAGCACTCATGATAAGCACATGTGTGTACATGTGTGTAAATGTGGCAAGGTAAACCAGAACCAAACACTAGTGAAATATTCCAACTCATGCATTTCAACGAAAGAAATTCAAAATGAATTTGAAAATCAAGAAAATGTAACTGTGATAAGGTGAACCATAACCAAACATCATTGAAATATTCCAACTCTTGCATTTCAACGAAAGAAATTCGAAATGAACTTTGAAAAATCAAGAAAATGTAACTGTGACAAGGTAAACCATAACCAAACACTACTGAAATATTCCAACTCTTGCATTTCAAAGAAAGAAATTCAAATGAAAATTTAAAAATAAATAAAATTCAAAAGTTACAAGTTAAAAAATAACCAAACACAAATGAAATAATAAAACTCTTGCTTTTCAACGAAACAAATTCAAATGAAGATTGAAAAATCAAGAAAATGCAACTGTAAGAAGGTAAACCATAAGCAAACACTACTGAAATATTCCAACTCTTGCATTTCAACGAAAGAAATTAAATATGAGCTTTGAAATATCAAGAAAATGTAACTGTGATAAGGTAAACCATAACCAAACACAACTGAAATAGTCCAACTCTTGCATTTAAACGAAAGAAATTAGAAATGAACTTTGAAAAATCAAGAAAATGTAACTGTGACAATGTAAACCATTACCGAACGCTACTGAAATATTCCAACTCTTGCATTTCAACGAAAGAAATTCAAAATTACATTTTAAAAAACAAGAAAATGTAACTGTGACAATGTTAACCATAAGCAAACACTACTGAAATATTTCAACTCTTGCATTTCAAAGAAAGAAATTAAAAATGTGCTTTGAAAAATCATGAAAATGTAACTGTGACAAGGTAAACCACAACCAAACACTACTGAAATAGTCCAACTCTTGCATTTCAATGAAAGAAATTCAAAATGAACTTTGAAAAATCAAGAAAATGTAACTGTGACAAGATATACCACGACCAAACAATACTGAAATATTCCAACTATTGCATTTCAACGACAGAAATTCAAAATTAACTTTGAAAAATCAAGAAAATTTAACTGTGGCAAGGTATACCACAACCAAACACTACTGAAATATTCCAACTCTTGCATTTAAACGAAAGAAATTCAAATGAAATTTGAAAAATCAATAATATGTAACTGTGACAAGGTAAACCACAATCATACACTACTTAAATATTCCATCTCTTGCATTTCATCGAAAGAAATTCAAAAATGAACTTTGAAAAATCAATAAAATGTAACTGAGGCAAGTTAAACCACATACATAAACAAATGAAATATTCAAACTCTTGCATTTCAACGAAAGAAATTCATAATGAACTTTGAAAAATCAAGAAAATGTAACTGTGTCAAGGTAAACCACAACCTAACGCTACTGAAATATTCCAACTCTTGCATTTCAACGAAATAAATTAAAATGAACTTTGAAAAATCAAGAAAATGTAACTGTGACAAGGTAAACCACAAGCAAACACTACTGAAATATTCCAACTCTTGCATTTCAAAGAAAGAAATTAAAAATGAACTTTGAAAAATCAAGAAAATGTAACTGTTACAAGGTAAACCACAACCAAACACTTCTGAAATATTCCAACTCTTGCATTTCAACGAAAGAAATTCAAATGTAAATTTAAAAATAAAGAAAATGTAACTGTGACAACGTAAACCACAATCAAACACTACTGAAATATTCCAACTCTTGCTTTTCAACGAAATAAATTAAAAAATGAACTTTGAAAAATAAAGAAAATGTAATTGTTACAATGTAAACCACAACCAAACACTACTGAAATATTCCAACTCTTGCATTTCAACGAAAGAAATTCAAAATGAAGATTTAAAAATGAATAATATTTACCTTTGACATTTAAAAAAACATCAAGACACAAATGAAATATAAAATCAATAGAATTAACACGAAAGTTTTTCAAAATGAAAATTGACAAATCAAGAAAATGTAACTTTGAAGAGTTACACCATGACCACACACTACTGAAATATTCCAACTCTTGCATTTCAACGAAAGAAAATCGAAATAAACTTTGAAAAATCAAGATAATGTAACTGTGACAAGGTAAACCACGACCATGCACTACTGAAATATTCCAACTCTTGCATTTCAATGAAAGAAATTCAAAATTAACTTTGAAAAATCAAAAAAATGTAACTGTGACAATGTAAACCATAACCAAACACTACTGAAATATTCCAACTCTTGCATTTCAATGAAAGAAATTCAAAATGAACTTTGAAAAATCAAGAAAATGTAACTGTGACAAGGTAAACCACAACCAAACACTACTGAAATATTCCAACTCTTGCTTTTCAAGGAAAGAAATTCAAAATGAACTTTGAAAAATAAATAAAATGTAACTGTGACAAGGTAAACCACAACCATACACTACTGAAATATTCCAATTCTTGCAATTCAACGAAAAAAATTCAAAATGATCTTTGAAAAATCATGAAAATGTAACTGTGACATGGTAAACCATAACCAAACATAACTGAAATATTCCAACTCAAGCTTTTCAATGAAATAAATTTGAAATTAACTTTTAAAAATGATGAAAATCTAACATTGACAAGGTAAACTATAACTAAACACAACTGAAATATTATATCTCATGCATTTCAATGAAAAAAATTCAAATAAAAATTGAAAAATCGTGAAAATTTAACTGTGACAATGTAAACCATAAGCAAACACCACTGAAATATTCCAACTCTTGCATTTCAACGAAATAAATTCAAAATGATCTTTGAAAAATCATGAAAATGTAACTGTGACAAGGTAAACCACAACCAAACACTACTGAAATATTCCAACTCTTGCATTTCAACGAAAGAAATTCAAAATGAACTTTGAAAAATCAAGAAAATGTAACTGTGACAATGTAAACCACGACAAAACACTACTTAAAAATTCAAAAAATTGCATTTAAAATAAATAAATTCAATATTAACTTACAATAAACAAGATTTTTTATCTGTTACTATCTAAACCACACACCACCTACTCTTAACTTTTCCAAATATCTATTTAATGCTAATGAAGTTCAAAAGAGTAATGAAGAATAGATAAAATGTAACTTATTAAATTAGATCCATAAGAAAACGCTAGTGAAATAAACCAAAAAATGCAATTAAGCGAAAGAAAAACAAAATATAATTTTTCAACTATACAGAAAGTTACTCTGATACTATTATCATCAACCCAACACGACTGAAATAGTCAATCTCTTGCATTTCAACGAAAGAAATTAAAAATGAACTTTGAAAAATCAGGAAAATGCAACTGTGACAAGGTAAACCATAAACAAACACTACTGAAATAGTCCAACTCTTGCATTTCAACGAAAGAAATTCGAAATGAACTTTGAAAAATCAAGAAAATGTAACTGTGACAAGGTAAACCATAACCAAACACAACTGAAATATTCCAACTCGTGCAATTAAACTAAAGAAATTGAAATTGAGCTTTGAAAAAATCAAGAAAATGTAACTGTGACAAGGTAAACCACAACCAAACACTATTGAAATATTCCAACTCTTGCATTTCAACGAAAGAAATTCGAAATGAACTTTGAAAAATCAAGAAAATGTAACTGTGACAAGGTAAACCACGACCAAACACTACTGAAATAGTCCAACTCTTGCATTTAAACCAAATAAATTAAAAATTATCTTTGAAAAATCATTAAAATGTAACTGTGACAAGGTAAACCATAAGCAAACACTACTGAAATAGTCCAACTCTTGCATTTCAACGAAAGAAATTCAAAATGAACTTTGAAAAATCAAGAAAATGTAACTGTGACAAGGTAAACCATATGCAAACACTACTGAAATAGTCCAACTCTTGCATTTCAACGAAAGAAATTCAAAATGAACTTTGAAAAATCATGAAAATTTAACTGTGACAAGGTAAACCACAACCAAACACTACTGAAATATTCCAACTCTTGCATTTCAATGAAAGAAATTCAAATGAACTTTGAAAAATCAAGAAAATGTAACTGTGACAAGGTAAACCACAACCAACCACTACTGAAATATTCCAACTCTTGCATTTAAAAAAAGGAAATTCAAAATTAAATTTGAAAATAAAAGAAAATATAAATTTGACAAGGTAAACCACAACCGAACGCTACTGAAATATTCCAACTCTTGCATTTCAACAAAGGAAATTCAAATGAACTTTGAAAAATCAAGAAAATTTAAGTGTGACAAGGTAAATCACAACCAAACACTACTGAAATATTCCAACTCTTGCATTTCAACGAAAGAAATTCAAAATGAACTTTGAAAAATCAAGAAAATTTAAGTGTGTCAAGGTAAATCACAACCAAACACTACTGAAATAGTCCAACTCTTGCATTTCAATGAAAGAAATTCAAATGAACTTTGAAAAATCAAGAAAATGTAACTGTGACAAGGTAAACCACAACCGAACGCTACTGAAATATTCCAACTCTTGCTTTTCAACGAAGGAAATTCAAATGAGCTATGAAAAATCAAGAAAATGTAACTCTGACAAGGTAAACCACGACCAAACACTACTGAAATATTCCAACTATTGCATTTCAATGAAAGAAATTCAAAATGAACTTTGAAAAATCAAGAAAATTTAACTGTGGCAAGGTAAACCACACCCAAACACTTCTGAAATATTCCAACTCTTGCATTTCAACGATAGAAATTCAAAAAGAACTTTGAAAAATCAAGAAAATGTAACTGTGACAAGGTAAACCACAACCAAACACTACTGAAATATTCCAACTCTTGCATTTCAATGAAAGAAATTCAGAATGAACTTTGAAAAATCAAGAAAATGTAACTGTGACAAGGTAAACCACAACCGAACGCTACTGAAATATTCCAACTCTTGCATTTCAACGAAATAAATTCAGAATGAACTTTGAAAAATCAAGAAAATGTAACTTTTACAAGGTAAACCACAACCAACCACTACTGGGAGGGGCTTTGGGGTCCGGAGATGACATTTGGGGGTGTGGGTGGGCCTTTGGGGCGCCGGGTGGGGCTTTGGGTGCCTGGGGGACATTTGGGGACCGGGGGAGGACCTTTGGGGCACAGGGAGGGCCTTTGGGGGTCTGGGGGGCACTTGAGGACCGATTGGTCCTTTGGGAGCCCAGTGGACCTTTGGGGGACGGGGGAGGGCCTTTGGGGGTCCGGGGGGCCAGTTGGGGGCCTGGGGGACATTTGGGGGCCGGTGGAGGGCCTTTGGGACCCTGTTGGTCTTTTGGGAACTCGATGGGCCTTTGGGGGGCGGGGGATGGCTTTGGGGGGGCTGGGTGGGCCTTTGGGGCGCCGGGAGGGCCTTTGGGTGCCTGGGGGACATTTGGGGACCGGTGGAGGGCCTTTGGGGCACAGGGAGGGCCTTTGGGGGTCCGGGGGCACTTGAGGACCGATTGGTCCTTTGGGAGCCCGGTGGACCTTTGGGGGCCGGGGGAGGGCCTTTGGGGGTCCGGGGGGCCAGTTGGGAGCCTGGGGGACATTTGGGGACCGGTGGAGGGCCTTTGGGACCCTGTTGGTCTTTTGGGAACT
This sequence comes from Artemia sp. Qi Xiang Cuo, assembly GCF_049724085.1. Classification (NCBI taxonomy): domain Eukaryota; kingdom Metazoa; phylum Arthropoda; class Branchiopoda; order Anostraca; family Artemiidae; genus Artemia; species Artemia sp. Qi Xiang Cuo. The sequence continues at coordinate 68,413,535 of NC_142800.1, forward strand.
CGATGGGCCTTTGGGGGGCCCGGAGATGGCCGTTGAGAGTCTGGGGTGGGCCTTTGGGGGCGCCGGTGGCCCTTTGGGAGCTTGGGGGGCCTTTGAGGGTCCGGGGGGCAGTTGGGGGCCTGGGGAACATTTGGGGACCGGTGGAGGGCCTTTGGGAGCTTGGGGGAGCTTTTGAGGACCGGGGGCTTCCTTCGGGGTTGGGGTAGGAGGATTGGAACCCTTTGGGGTTGGGTTAGAGGACCTCAAAACACTGTTCAAATGAAACTTGTCTATTATAACGACCACAGAGTTTCACCTTTAAATTCTCTTCTAAAATCTCTTCAAAAATCTTCTTTTAAAATGTCTCTATCTGTTTCGCCGAAATAGTTCCATAACCTGTCTAAAACGGTTTCGCCCAAATAATCCCTAAACGCAAAATCAGCGTGTTCCTTTGTTATTGGCATCTCTGCGCTAACGCATTTCAAATTAATATGAAACCTTTTCGCACGCTAAAACAATTCATCGCTAAGATGTTTCTTGCTTAATTGTTTCCATGGCCTTTGGTTATTAATATCCTTTGGAGTTCGACCAGTAGAACTGTTCCCGAGGCAAAGACATTAATGACTTGGATCTATTCCTGGAGAAATGTTTCTAGGCGAAAATTTTTAAAGTCTGACAGATGATGTCATTGATTGATTGATCTGTCAAGAAATGGGAAATTAATTTGTTGTTTCTAAGTGGAATTATTGATTCACGATAGGGGAATTGAGGTCGACAGCACAGGTGTCCTGATTCGTGACAGCACCACGTGGTTTATTGTTTTTTGAGTGAGAAAGTTCCTGTTTTTTCAAATTATCACTGACAAAACCATAAAAACATACGAAAATGTGAGAAAGTTCCTGTTTTTCAAATTCTCACTGACAAAAACCATAAAACAGACAAAAATGTGACAAAATTCCTGTTTTTTCAAGTGAGAAAATTCCTGTTTTTTCATTCTCACTGAGAAAACCATAAAACAGACATGAATTGCTGTTGACATCCATAAATGTGACAAAATTCCTGTTTTTCAAATTTTCACTGAAAAAAACCATAAAACATCCATAATTTTATGTTGACATCCGAGAAAAACATCAAATAAATCGAACAACACACATATCCATCCATGAAAACAACCATAAATGTGACAAAATTCATGGTTTTTCAAGTGAGAAAATTCCTGTTTTTTCATTCTCACTGAGAAAACCATAAACCACGTGGTCCTGTCACGAGTCGGACCCCCTCCTCTACTACCTTCTTAGTTCATATTTTAATGCTTTCTCCACTTTCTTTACATTCCTTTTGTTTTCATAAGATCTATCACTCAGATAATTCTTGTACAAGTCCTTTCTCCTTTCTATTAAATATAAAGCTTGTTCACTAATATTCTTAGCTGTAGTTCTTGCTTTCTTCCCTAAGACACCTTCAGCAACTTCACAAATTATTTTTTTTTAAATTATTCCAACCATTTTCCACATTATCAAATTTTAAAACTCTCAAGTTTAGTTTTCAACTGTTCCTGGAAAGTTTCGCTTAAATTCTCATCCTGGAGTCTACCAACATCATAACTTCCCGGGAAGTAGTTACCCTTCCGATATTTCAGCTTTAAATTAACCCTTGACACTACAAGATGGTGATCTTTACTTTTAAAATCAATAACGGCACCCCTATATACCCTAGTATCATGTATTGATCCTGCCAGTCTTCGGTTTACTATAACTTAATCAATAAGGTTTGCTGTCTTACAATCACGTGAATACCATGCTAACTTATAAGCCATTTTATGACCAAAGACCGTATTGGTTATAACTAGATTGTTATACCTTCAAATTTGCAAAGTTACCTAGGCTAGGATACCATCTATCCCTATTTCTACCGACCTGGGTGTTAAAATCTCACAGTAATAGCATCATATTTCTACCTGGGACACTGTCTATTTGATCCTGTAACTGTAAGTAAAATTTATCTGAGTCACTAGTATCTCCATCAGTCGGTTCTTCAGGGGCATATACTACTTTAACTGATACCCTGAACTTTTTAGTCATAAAATGAGCAATTAGTATTCTATTATTAATACCTTCCCAGCCTAAACAAGACATTTTAGCTTCCTTATTCATCTTGAGCCCCACTCCTGTCTGTGTACCCCATCCTTTCTGCCTGAATAAACAAATTATATCATCTAATTTCATGCTTCCTACCCCTGGGATATGAGTTTCTGACACTCCTAACAAGTCCAGCTCAAAGTATCTAAATTCGTCAGTCAAAATGTCAATACGATAGTCTTTTTTTAACGTCGTAAGATTCCAAGTTCCAATTTTCATGTTCTTTAAATTATTGAAATTATTTTCGCCTCAGGAAAAGCAATGATCACGGATACCAGTGGAGGACGGGGATCACATATCTTCTCAAGTCTACACCGAAGTACTCAAGCCGGATTAGAACCGGACAACAAGAAGTCCCTGGGATCGCCATGAACGGAGGCTTTGTTCAATCCTGGGCCCATCTTGGTCAAAACATGGTTTTCAGCACTTGGCAATGCTCTTCTATCAACAAGAGTTGAAATCCTGCAAAGATAATCTCAAGCCTATTACCTCCGACTCATTATATATTCATGCCTACAAATATTATGCTACTACGGGGAAGCAGCCCATAATAGATAAATTAGCTAGGAAGAGGTTTTTCAGCCCGAAGACGCCCGTCAAAACCTACCAAACCCAGCAGAATTGTCCATTAGTCAGAATCCCGTGCGAAAGCTGTTTCGTTTACTAGGCTATAATTTCCTCGAGGGGCGCCACTTCTCAAGTGGGAATGAAGTTAACCGCAAGGTCCCCAGTCTTGCAGGTACCCCGAAAGGGTCGAGGCAGCCCTTTGCAGAGGCAGTTGTTCATAGATCTTACGCCCTGCCGCAGTTGTCCTCCTATAGAGGGTCCTCCCGCGATAGTGTTCACCATCACCATGCAATTTAACCCATTACTGGGAGAAGGTTTTTAACTCATGTGACATGTGAACAAACCAGTGGGCCCTTTTGAGTGTACATTTGTGGGGTCTTTTTTCTCCTCCGCCTGTTTTTATTACCCTGGGCGAGGACGCCCCAGTTTCTATTATGGACCCCCAGGGACAAGGTCCTCACTTGGTCCGTGCCCCCTTTGGAGGTATCCTACATATCTGTAGGGCTTTCCCCTATCGCCACCTGGGGACACGCTGAATGGAATGGGGGAGGCCAAATGTTTGCCCCTTAGGGCAAACATTTTTCTACGCATACCTAAAAACCAGGATTTCCAAAGATTTTCTGTTGTTGTTTCAAATTAATTTTCACGTTCTGTCAATATTGTCACGTTGAATTGCGAAAATAAATATAAAAAAATTAATTACTTAAAAATGACAACACTTTTCAACCGTGAAAACTCAGACATCAATAACGTGTTGGTTTCTACAGACAATAACACCTTCAAAGAAAACCTACACCATCTTAAGGCATCTACACCAGCTACTGTACCGTGACTAAACCAACGGCTAACCAGCTACTCTGAAGCTATGGCCCCTGTTATTGGCACTTGTGATCTTACCTGCAGCCCCAAACAGTATCCTAGGGCAGCTCACTAATTATACGTGGTAGATCAAGGTTCAACTCCAATCGTGGGGTGTCAATCAAGCTTAGATCTGAATGTCATCAAACTGGTACTAAATGTCAACTCTGAAGGAATTAGTGTCGTTAATGATTACAAAAGCGTCTTTGAAGGAGTTGGCCGACTGGAGGGTGAATTTAACTCCCATTTAAAAGATGGTTCCATACCTACCGTTTACCGAGCTAGAAGGGTACCAGAGGCATTAAAAGACAAACTTCAGAGAGAACTTATCAGAATGGAAAGAGATGGAGTTAATGAAAAAACAACTGAGCCCACAGAGTGGGAAAGCTCAATGGTTATAATCGAAAATAAGAATAGAACTGTGAGACTGTGCATAGATCCAGAAGATCTCAACAAATGCATACAGTGCCTTTACTACCCCATACCTACCTTAGAAGATGTTACGGCCAAGTGCATGGTGCAACTGTGCTCAGCAAAATGGATGCACCATCAGGGTATTGGTCATTACTATTCTGCAAAACTGTATCACATATGACAACCTTCAGCACTATATATCTGTGCTATCGGTTCCTGAGAATGCCCTTCGGCCTGCTTTCAGCACAAGATGAATTCCAGCATCGCATGGAAGAAACTTTTGAAGGGCTGGAAGGGGTAGCAATTATTATTGATGATATTCTTGTATATGAAACAACTCAAGAGGAACATAATGAAAAACTCAGAGCTGTTATGGAAAGAGCAGTAAAAAATTGTTAAGTTCAACAAAGACAAATGCAGTTTTAGTGCAAGCAGTGTATGCTATTTTGGGCATATAATTGGAGCAGATGGAATGAAAACAGTTCCAGAAAATCTGAGGGCCCTCAAAAAGATGCCCAGACCTCATTGCCACGAAGAGATACTTACTCTTCTTGGAATGTTGAACTATCTTTCAAAATACATACCGGATATATATAATAGAAATAAAAGCCTACGAGAAATACTCAAATTGGAACCGTTCTCTTGGAGTCCAGAAAATGACCAAACACTGTCGGAACTCAGGCAGTCAATTGTGTCAAGCTTTTTCTTCTTCAACTACAGCAGCTTGAACGTGGAAGTGAAGGTCGATGCGTCCAGCCATGGCCTGGGAGCACACCTCTGCTCAGTTGGAGAGGTAGTAGCCTATGCATCCCGTTTACTTAGTAAAACCGAACAAAAATACTCTCAACTTGAAAAGGGGCTATGCGCAATAGTATACGGATGCAAGCATTTCCACCACTACCTATATGGAAGACACATAAATGTAATAACGAACCACCACCCTCTTGAGAGAATAGTCAGAAGCCCCATCCATAAGCCCTCCCCCTCCCCGAGGAAACAGAAGATAATGCTACAGCTCCAGCCGTACGATTTTCATCTGCGGTTCTGACCAGGCTCGGAAATACCAATTGCCGATGCCCTTTCTCGATTACACCTTCTTGATATTGTTGAGAAACTAGAGAAGGAAATAGACGTGCATGTACATCTGATATCCAGACACCTACCTGTAAGTGATGATAAAATTCTACGAATCCAAGAAGAAACTGTAAAGGACAGTCAACTGAGGATTTCGTCAAAAACAATCCACGAAGGCGGGCCGAAGTGCAGGAAATTGTACCAGGCAGAGGCAAGTCTGTTCTGGAATATCCAGACCAAAATGTCCGCAATCAGAGACATTATTTTTAAAGGTGAGACATTGACCAGACATCTTGAAACAGCTCCACGCAGCATATCTTGATAAGAGCCCCAGAAAGAGCCTATGATCAATCATGAGATACCAATCTTGCCATGGCAAAAAGTTGCATCCGACTTATTCACGTTAAACCATATTGACTATATTTTGACAGTGGACTACCATATCCGTTTCTTTTAAGTAGACAAACTTAGCCCCACTACATCAAAGACCATTATCTCTAAACTGAAATCCCACTTTGCCAGATATGGCATTTCACTTATACTAATGTCTGACAATGACCCTCAGTACTCCTCAATTGAATTTCAAGAGTTTACCAAACCTTAGGGATTCACTCACAGAGCATCAAGTCCAGCATACCCCCAGTCTAACGGCTTTATGAAAAAAACTATCCAGACAGCAAAGATTCTCCTGACAATGACCTCGGAAAATAATGAAGACCCATAATTAGGACCGCTTGAATACAGGAACACACCTGCGGACAGACTAGTCTTGCCGTCCCAATTTCTAATGAGTCGTCCATAGAGATCTCTTCTCCCATATACCACTGGCCACTCAAAAAAGAAAGTGGTCAGCAGTTTTAAGTTCATGGAGAAACGTACAGTTCTTCAGAGACAACAGAAGCGTCATTACAACACGGCGTCTAGGCCATTACCATCAGTAAAGGTGGAGAAATCAGTTTATGTGCAGAAGGCTCCAGGCAGGAAATGGGGCACAGCAAAAGTAATCACCCAATCTGAGTCTCCGTGGTCTTACATAGTCGAGACAGAGGATGGATCTGTCATCAGACGGAACAAAATACATCTCTCAAAAAACCTTGGAAACGACTCTGACACAAAAGACATGGGTGGTCAAACTGGGAGGGTTATGACCACAGTCGCTACCCCAAACAAGGCTGTTCCGAAATCAACTCCACCATCGGTAAATCAGCTCTATAGATCACCACTCCGCTTTTTGCAAACAGAAAGGTTGAGGACAGGGATCATCCCATCGGAATCCCCAGATCAGCCATGTGAAGCAGTACCTGGTTCCCAAGCTGGTGCCTAACACGATCTGGAAGAGTGAGCATCCCACCAAAGAGATTGAACCTGTAAATAGTTATGTGTAGTGGAATTAGGCACTGTGAATGGCCAGAGTACCCACCAGGTAAGTGACCCTATTGCCTTCTTGTATTTTGTTAAGAAGAGTATGAGTGCAAGCGTGAGAGTAGAATTAATTAGTGCGTAATTGTTATGTGTACCTAAAGTACACATTAGAGAAGCGAGCCTAGCGCCTTCACGTGAGTTAGATTGATTCTTAGTGATATTTCAGTATCAAAATCTTTTTTATTACTTTTTGAAAGGGTACTAGTAATTGTCCTTCTAATTTGCCCTAATAACCTTCAAGGACCATTGGCTCGGTACTATCACCCTTGGAGAAAAAAAGAAAACGAATAAACACACATCTGGGATCTTTTTATAGGAAAAATGCAGAATCCTACGATTTTGTAAATAGGACCTTAAAACCTTTGGGTTCTCTGATATATTGATTCTAATGGTGTGGTTTTCACTAAGATCACTTGCCTTTTTAGGGTTGTTTAGTCCATTTTTTAAAAAATCTGGCAAATTTTCACAGGCTCGTAGCTTTGGACGGATATAACTAAATTTGATGATTTTTATAACGTCAAAATCAGCCTAAACAGCCAAGTCTTTTGATGTGTTGATTGTTATCAAAATTCATTTTTTGAGAGTTTTGGTTACTATTGGCCTGATTTGCTCCCCACTTGAGTGAATTGCTCATTGTTTGATTCTATTGAGGTCATTGTCTGTATTTAAAGTATTACCAATTGTTTTATACTTATGTTTTATTTTCAAATTCAAAGTCATTGTGATGACTTTGAATATTTTTATTATAAAAAAGAACATTTTATAAAAGTGTTATTTTACACAAGTGTCATATTACTTAGGTCTCAATAAAATGCACGCACAAATACTGACACCCACAGGAATACCTACAAATGCAAAACTAAATAGTTTAGAACGATTAAGGACGAATTACTCAATAAATAATTTTATCCATTAATAAAGTGATCAATAAGTAATTAGTAATATTAAAAAAACAAGTAATGAAGGTATTTAGGTTTTCTTATAAAACAAATAATTAAGTAATGAGGCTCAAATTACATACATATTTAAAGAGACTGGGAAATGGCATGCTTTATTTTGACCATTTTCGGGCTGCTACGACAACAAAAAGATCGGGAAATGATTCCCTGGTCCTGAACTTGAAATTTATGGTTTGTTTTCTCATTTTATGCCATTCTTAAGCAGATTTATTTTTAAATTTATTACTTATCTAATAACTTACCGCTACATTTCTGATTTGTTTTCCTGCAAACCATGTAAGCATTTTATTGATGGCCACCAAGGTTCTCGTTCGCTTCTTACCTCTTTCCTCTATCAAACGGTAAAAAAATTCTTCTATCTCTGACAAAGTGACAGCTCCACCAATGACTACGCCATCTTCTTTAACAAACAATTCATGTAGCTGATACACAGAAATAGGTGATATAAGCGCTGGATAGTTCATGTGCCTGTGCTTCATTTCCAAGCCTAAAAGCATAACAGTTGTTAATTAAATTATTTTTCAGTATATTAAGGATTATAACCAACAAATATTCTCCGTTTTTAGTGCAAGGCTGTTACTCCCTATATCATTGTTCTGTTTCCCTGTTGTGTTTTTTTTTTTTTTATTTCATGCAATGCGTTGTTTCTTTGTTGTTTTTTTCTTTTACCAATCCTGTTAAATTTATTTGAGTTTCATTTTATTGAACGTCTTATATAATTTTTTTTTTTTTTTTTTATCCATGTTAGATATCTCTTGTAAATATTAATTCATTTTTTCTTATCAACACTGAAAAATTAAAAATACACAAAATTCTATTATTAATTATTTGAAGTATTATTATTGACGGAATTGGAAATTTTGAAGGTGCCCCCAATGCTCCAGAGAAGAGTGGTGGATAGCATAGATTCCACTTACAAGACAATGAATTCGGATAGATTTTTGCAAGTGAAAATTCGTCTCAGTTTTGTTATCTTTTTGGGCACCTGTTTTAGTTATAGGCCTATTAGTATTATTATTAGCTTTTTGTTGGCAATTTATTCTATAGCTCATAATGTAATGATTTATTTAATATCAATATTAATTTATGGTTAATTATTAAATTATGAATATTAGCGTCTGTAGCTTATTAAATCACTTATTTAGTTTATTAATAACTTATTTTAATTCTATTAGTTGTTGTTCTTCGGGCTAACTCTCGTGTCCAGCTTCATACATTGACTTAGTGAGATCTTGGCCAGGAAGCCAACAAGCATTTCAGCTTTCCCAGTGCAGAAAACCAACAGAATGTTTGGGCTGTTTGCAGTTTGGCAAGAAAATATAGGTAGGCGCTACCTTAAAAAATATCTTCCTATATGATTGTTAGATGTCCGTCATTTCTGGCCAATCTATGATTTTTTGGTCTGAAATTAACATTGCAACGTTGAGCAACGGTATCTGAAGCATTATTCTTTGTGATAATCATTACTGATGAAGAGAGTGATAAGTTGAGATAAAGAATTTTTTTTAAGGAGTGCTAAATTGCGATAGGGTTATAGGAACTACTATAGAAAGCAGTGATACTATTGTTGATACTATAAAAATTGGAAGATGTTAAACTAAAGATGAGATAAATTTGTTTTAGGTACACTGACAAAAACTGTTTTTGATAATATGGTAAATGAGTTTGGAAATGTGGCAGTTATATAGTAAGAAACCAATCTAATAAATATAAGATAAATCTTATCTAATAACTCTAATCTATATCTTATCTAATCTAATAAATCTAAGATATAAGACAGATCTAATAAATAGTCAGCACACGTACTTTAGTGGTTAGACATATACAGCCGGAGTTCAGCTTAGGGCACATTCAGCAAGTACTACTGAGAAAAGCTAACATTGTTAATTGAAAGAAATTGTAGAAAAATTTCTATCACCGCAGTAATTGACTCCATTGACGGCTCAGAGATACAGCTCTCATACAAACAGCAATTTTGTAAAACTTTTTCTTTTATTAATAGGCCTATAGTGAAAATTGACATATAAGATGACTATGCGAGCAGATGCTGCTAAGTCTTAGCAAACAATAGTATGGTCCTAAGTGAACGAAAATAAGTATTAGCCATATTTTTTCAAAAATTAGGCTGCGACACATCACCGGGAGCCACCCTTTAAACTTTTATGATTACACAATCTTTTTATGGTTATACTACTACTACTACTAACAACAACTCACCGGAACACCAAGCCACCTAAGGCCAACACAGCTACGCAAGTAGTGAAAGCCTATTAATTTCAGCCCGACCAAGACCACACCCATTTTTGGGCCAATCAGAGGTGTTTCTAAGTGTATTGAATACAGAGGAGAGTGATGTCAGACTTACAGTTTCTAAGAAATTCTAATCTAGATTTGCACAATCGCCAATGATGAAAATCTACTTAAGAAATTCTATTTTTAATAAGGCTTCCTCTAGAATCAAATTGTATAAGTACATTATACATCCGCGATAATGTAACAGTTCATTTTTAGGGTGTGCGTGTTACTGAACCACCGTGTAGGCTAACTGAACCCCAAGCAACTGAAACCCTGTAACTGAACCACTGTGTAACTGAACCACCGTGTAACTGAACCACCGTGTAACTGAACCACCGTGCAACTGAACCCCCGTATAACCGAACCCCTATGCAGCTGAACCCTCGTATAACTGAACCAGAGGGCCACTGAACCCCATTTAACTAAACCCTCGTGTAACTAAACCCCTGTGCAACTCAAACCCATTCAACTGAATCCCCATGTAACTAAACCCCCATGTAACTAAACCCCATGTAACTGAACCCCCGTGCAACTCAACCACCGTACCACTGAACCACCATGCAACTGAACCACCGTGCAACTCAACCACCGTACTTACACTGGGTAAAACACAATAGGGTTATGAACCATAGTTATTTAACTGTGGTATAGTTATTTAGCCTTTAAACTGTTTTAAATAAAATGGCCGTCCCAAAATTTAGATCGGATGTATTTGGGGGAAAAATAGGGTGGGGTTGAAGCCCTCCGATCACTTTTAACTCTAAAAAAGTACACTGGAAATTTTGATTTCCAATCGAATGAGCCCTCCCCCAAAGTTCATACAAGATTTTTTCTACAAAAACCTTATGTGTTAGCAATGACCAACTAGCATGACTTACAGCCCTTACCCCATATGCTGCTGGTGGGGTTGGTAACCCCAAAGGCATGGTTATTTGATCTTCAGACTATTTTGAACAAAATGTTTATTTTTATTTGGATCGGATTTATTTGGGGGGGGGGGGTGTCGGGTAAGAGGGAAAGGCGTATTGTCCTGTGATTATCTTTTATTCTTCGAAATTGAACTTGAACTTTCAATTTCCAATCGAATGAGCCTCCTTCAAAGTTTTTACGACCATCCCTTCTATAAAAACCTTAAAATTTAACAATTGGTAACTTGCAAAAACATACAGATTGCTGATACAGGTGCATCAACAATTTTTTTTTTTTTGGAACAGCTTAGCGTATCAAGATGAAATTTCTGGGGCATCTACCTGCTACTACTGCTATTAATACTGCTGCTACTACTGTTACTACTACTACTAATTCAACACTATTATTACTACTACTGCTCCTACTACGACCTCTGCTACTATTAAACTAGCACTATTGAGGCTACGCTAATCAAGTTGAAAATTTGACAGAATGGGGTATTTGAGGTGGAACTTGAACTAAATCAAAAGACACTATGTGCATGCAGATTTTCAAAATGGCGTATCTTAAAAAGGGATTTGCGTATTAAGTTGGAGCTTAAAGAAAAAGTCAATTCACCAAAAGGAAATATGTGTAAGCTAGATTTGTAGTGAGAACCAGATAAAGAACCAGTTCTCACTACTTTTTTGAAGATATGTCTGAAAATTCCCTGTTCGACACGCATTGCCAGCCCAGTCTTGATGCAACCTATTGCCCAAAATACTTGATAAATTCAATTCAAAATCAACGGATAATTTTTTGAAGATATATCTGCAAAAATTGTAGTGAGAACCAGATAAAGAACCAGTTCTCACTACTTTTTTGAAGATATGTCTGAAAATTCCCTGTTCGACACGCATTGCCAGCCCAGTCTTGATGCAACCTATTGCCCAAAATACTTGATAAATTCAATTCAAAATCAACGGATAATTTTTTGAAGATACATCTTCAAAAATTGTAGTGAGAACCAGATAAAGAACCAGTTCTCACTACTTTTTTGAAGATATGTCTGAAAATTCCCTGTTCGACACGCATTGCCAGCCCAGTCTTGATGCAACCTATTGCCCAAAATAAATTCAATTCAAAATTGACAATATTTGTAAGACAATATGTGTAACAAGACAATATGTGTAAGCTTACACATATTTCCTTTTGGTGAATTGACTTTTTCTTTAAGCTCCAACTTAATACGCAAATCCCTTTTTAAGATACGCCATTTTGAAAATCTGCATGTGTAAGCTAAGTAAATTCTTATGGAAATGTTATGGTGGTAGTGAAAATTTTGACGAAATACCTTCTAACATAATTGACGACCCCGAATTGTCAGATAACTTTTTAAAACAATATTTTAGTGATGGTAGTGCTAACAATTCTTTGATGTAGTCCCTAGCGCAGTTGAACATGGCATAAAAGTTAGTTCTTTCTAACCAGATCAAGGTATGTCAGAGGGCGATTTTGGTTGGCTAAGCCCTAACAGTTCTAGAATTTTAGATAAAATTTCCAGAGATTTAAATGAGTATCCTCTCCCCACAAATTTGATGCACATAACCCTATTTCGGCCGAATTAATTAAAGAAGAAGAATTTAAATTTGCTTGGGCTGATTCTCGTAGTCCGAACACACTCGAGGCTATTGTAAGCGAACTGGGGGATTTCACTCAACGCACCAACCCTAATGTTGAGGTTAAACAGAGTGGAGGGGGGTGATGGAGATTTGCATATCTCACCAACACTACCGGAATTTTATTTAACTAACTATGTACTGAACATAGTAGATGTCTATACAGCTATATTTGAATATACATTCAATTCGCTTATGGAAGGCAATATTATAATTGATTCAATAAATATTGTCCATACATGTGCAGACAAGATTCGAGCACTTTTTCAACAACAAATTCGAGTTTGGGGAGGTCGAGTAAGCTTTAAGACTTCAGTAGTACTCACAATATTCTCTTTAAATAAAAATCACAATGAAATTTATGATCATGTTGTGCACACTGAAATGCTAGCACTTCACCCCCTTTGGAAAATTATTAGTGTTTTTATGGAATGGATAGACAGTGTTGTCACTAAATTAGATAATTATGATGAGAAGGGTTGTGAATCTGTGGTTTTATTTGTTGAAAATTCAAGTGTAAATATATGTAAATTTGAAAAAGATTTTATTTTAAGAGAAGGAGAGGGGCCGGGCCGAGGTCTATAGAATTAAAATATAATTCAGATTTAGAAGGGTGTAAGGGGGTCCAACGAATTGGTTTCGGAACAGGGCAACAGTGTTTCATGTACGCATTTGTTATAGCGGCTTTCCGACCTCTACAAGATAAGTTACAATGATTTTTATTCGATTCGAAGAATGAAAAAAAATTGTGTAAAAAAGTGTTTTCAGTTAAAAAAAAATCCGTTTCTAATAGAGTTATACTTGACAACAATTTATTGTTAGCTTTATTCTCAAACATATTTATTTATTATTCCCATTTCATATTTCATGACACATTTTTATTGTCTTGTTCTTAACGCCACGGTGCCTGACTTTCATTACAATAAAAAAAGGCGACCCAGGATCCTTACCAAAATTATACATTTCGGTTACGTATTTCTGGGGAAGTTATCCCATTCCCCCTATATATACGTATTATAGACTCTTTATTTCTTTGAGCGTGTTATTGAATTTGTTTTGAATCTTTTCTAAGTCGTGTGTGACTCAGGTCTTCTATTTTTCTGGACTTTGTAAATAGAACACAATTTTTTACAACGACGGATATTTTGCATTCACAGTAGCCATAGACGTTTTATCAAACAGTTCGTGGTAACGAACTGTAAGTAAGGAGGGACCCGGCTCAATAGTAGTAGAAGTGACCCTATAACTCCGAACGGGGCACCAAATATGGGCATAGAGTCCCTAGGGAGAACACGTTGTTAATGGGGTTAATGACCTCTTTTTCCAAGGTCGATTTATTTGTTGTTGTTTTGGGCAAGTGCACGCTCTCAGCGAATGTCAAACACCTGTGCTGTCGACCTCAATTCACCTATCGTGAATCAATAATTCCCCTTAGAAACAACAAATTAATTTCCCCTTTCTTGACAGATCAATCAACCAATGACATCATCTGTCAGACTTTAAAAATTTTCGCATAGAAACGATTCTCCAGGAATAGATCCAAGTCATTAATGTCTTTGCCTCGGAAACAACTCTTTTGGTCGAACTCCAAAGGATATTAATAGCCAAAGGCCATGGAAACAATTCTCCAAGAAACATCTTAGCGATGAATTGTTTTAGCGCGGGAATCAGGTTTCTTATTAATTTGAAATGCATTAGCGCAGAGATGCCAAAAACAAAAGGAACACGCTGAATTACGTTTAGGGATTATTTGGGCGAAACTGTTTTAGACAGGTTATGGAACTATTTCGGCGAAACAGTTAGAGACATTTTAAAAGATGATTTTTGAAGAGATTTTAGAAGAGAATTTAATGGTGAAACTCTGTGGTCGTTATAATACACAAGTTTCATTTGAACAGTGTTGTGAGGTCCTCTAACCCAACCCCAAAGGGTTCCAATCCTCCTACCCCAACCCCGAAGGAAGCCCCCGGTCCTCAAAGGCCCCCCAAGCTCCCAAAGGGCCACCGGCGCCCCCAAAGGCCCACCCACACCCCCCAAAGCCCACCCCGCGCCCCCCAAAGGCCCATCGAGCTTCCAAAGCACCAACGGTGTCCCAAAGGCCCTCCACCGGTCCCCAAATGTCCCCCAGGCCCCCAACTGTCCCCCCGGACCCCCAAAGGCCCTCCCTGTGCCACAAAGGCCCCCCGGGGTCCAAAGGGCCCCTCCCCCTTTGGCCCCCCAAAGGGGCCCCTCTCCCTCCATCTCCTCCCTCCTCCTCCCCTTCCCCTCCCCTCCTCCCCCTCCCCTCCTCCACCTCCCCTCCTCCTCCTCCCTCCTCCTCCTCCCCCTACCCTCCTCCCCTCCCCTTCCATCCCCCATTTTTTATACTTTTTTGTGCATTGAGACACAGAACGACCCCCTCCCCGGCCCCTCCCCCTCCAAAGGTCTGATTTTTCAAAGTTCATTTTGAATTTCCTTCGTTGAAATGCAAGAGTTGGAATGTTTCAGTAGTGTTTGGTTGTGGTTTACCTTGTCACAGTTACATTTTCTTGATTTTTCAAAGTTCATTTTGAATTTCTTTCGTTGAAATGCAAGAGTTGGAATATTTCAGTAGTGTTTGGTTGTGGTTTACCTTGTCACAGTTACATTTTCTTGATTTTTCAAAGTTCATTTTGAATTTCTTTCATTGAAATGCAAGAGTTGGAATATTTTAGTAGTGTTTGGTTTACCTTATCACAGTTACATTTTCTTGATTTTTCTAAGTTCATTTTTAATTTCTTTATTTGAAATGCAAGAGTTGGAATATTTCAGTAGTGTGATGTTGTGGTTTACCTTGTCACAGTTACATTTTCTTGATTTTTCAAAGTTCATTTTGAATTTCTTTTGTTGAAATGCAAGAGTTGGAATATTTCAGTAGTGTTTGGTTGTGGTTTACCTTGTCACAGTTACATTTTCTTAATTTTTCAAAGTTCATTTTGAATTTCTTTCGTTGAAATGCAAGAGTTTGAATATTTCAGTAGTGTTTCGTCGTGGTTTACCTTGTCACAGTTACATTCTTTTGATTTTTCAAAGTTAATTTCGAATTTTATTCATTGAAATGTAAGAGTTGGAATATTTCAGTTGTGTTTGGTTTGGGTTTAACGTGTCACAGTTAAATTTTCTTGCTTTTTCAAAGTTCATTTTGAATTTACTCTATTTAAATGCAAGAGTTGGAATATTTCAGTAATGTTTGGTTGTGGTTTAAATTGTCACACTTACAGTTTCTTTATTTTTAAAAGTTCATTTTTAATTTCTTTCATTGAAATGCAAGAGTTGGAATATTTCAGTTGTGTTTGGTTGTGGTTTACCTTGTCACAGTTACATCTTCTTGATTTTTCAAAGTTCATTTTGAATTTCTTTCATTGAAATGCAAGAGTTGGAATATTTCAGTAGTGTTTGGTTATGGTTTACCTTGTCACAGTTACATTTTCTTGATTTTTCAAAGTTCATTTTGAATTTCTTTCGTTGAAATGCAAGAGTTGGAATATTTCCTTAGTGTTTTGTTGTAGTTTACCTTGTCACAGTTACATTCACTTAATTTTTCAAAGTTCATTTTGAATTTCTTTCCTTGAAATGCAAGAGTTGGAATATTTCAGTAGTGTTTGGTTGTGGTTTACCTTGTCAGAGTTACATTCCCTTAATTTTTCAAAGTTCATTTTGAATTTCTTTCGTTGAAATGCAAGAGTTGGAATATTTTTAGTAGTGTTTGGTTGTGCTTTACCTTGTCACAGTTACATTCTCCTGATTTTTCAAAGTTCATTTTGAATTTCTTTCGTTGAAATGCATGAGTTGGAGTATTTCAGTTGTGTTTCGTTGTGGTTTACCTTGTCACACTTACATTTTCTTGATTTTTCAAAGTTCATTTTGAATTTCTTTCGTTGAAATGCAAGAGTTGGAATATTTCAGTTGTGTTTCGTTGTGGTCTACCTTGTCACAGTTACATTTTCTTGATTTTTCAAAGTTCATCTTGAATTTCTTTCATTGAAAAGCAAGAGTTGAAATAGTACAATATTGTTAGGGTGGGCGTTCCAAGTTCAAAGTTTCCGCCTGCTTACTTTTCAAATTTCATTTTGAATTTCCTTCATTGAAATGCTAGAGTTGGAATATTTCATTAGTGTTTGGTTATGGTTTACTGTGTCACAGTTACATTTTATTGATTTTTCAAATTTCATTTAGAATTTCTTTCGTTGAAATGCAAGAGTTGGAATATTTCAGTAGTGTTTGGTTGTGGTTTACCTTGTCACAGTTACATTTTCCTGATTTTTCACAGTTCATTTTGAATTTCTTTAGTTGAAATTCAAGAGTTGGAATATTTCAGTAGTGCGGTTCTATGGTTTACATTGTAACAGTTACAGTCCCTGAATTTTTCAAAGTTAATTTTTAATTTCTTAAATTTAAATTAAATTGTTGTACTATTTAAGTGGTGTTTGGTTGTGGGTTACCTTGTCAGAGTTACATTATCTTGATTTTTCAAAGTTCATTTTGAATTTCTTTCGTTGAAATGCAAGAGTTGGAATATTTCAGTAGTGTTTGGTTGTGGTTTACCTTATCACAGTTACATTTTCTTAATTTTTCAAAGTTCATTTTGAATTTCTTTCGTTGAAATACAAGAGTTGGAATATTTCAGTAGTGTTTCGTTGTGGTTTACCTTGTCATGGTTACATTTTCTTAATTTTTCAAAGTTAATTTTGAATTTACCTAGTTGAAATGAAAGAGTTGAAATATTTCAGTAGTGTTTGGTTGTGGTTTACATTATCAAAATTACAGTATCTTGATGTTTAAAAGTTTATTTATAATTTATTTATTTGAAATGATATAGTTGTAGTATTTCAGAAGCGTTTGTTTGTGGTTTACCGTGTCACAGTTACATTTTCTTGATTTTTCAAAGTTCATTTTGAATTTCTTTCGTTGAAATGCAAGAGTTGGACTATTTCAGTAGGGTTTGGTTATGGTTTACCTTGTCACAGTTACATTTTCTTGATTTTTCAAAGTTCATTTAAAATTTCTTTCTTTGAAATGCAAGAGTTTGAATATTTCAGTAGTGTTTGGTTGTGGTTTACCATGTCACAGTTACATTTTCTTGATTTTTCAAAGTTAATTTCGAATTTTGTTAGTTGAAATGCAAGAGTTGGAATATTTCAGTAATGTTTGGTTGTGGTTTATCTTGTCACAGTTACATTTTCTTAATTTTTCAAAGTTCATTTTGAATTTCTTTCGTTGCAATGCAAGAGTTGGAATATTTCAGTAGTGTTTTGGTGTGGTTTACCTAGTCACAGTTAAATTTTCTTTATTTTTAAAAGATCTTTTTGAATTACTTTCATTGAAATGCAAGAGTTTGAATATTTCAGTAGTGTTTGGTTTTGGTTTACCTTGTCACAGTTAAATTTTCTTGATTTTTTAAAGTTCATTTCAATTTATTTAGTTGAAATGCAAGAGTTGGAATATTTCAGTTGTGTTTGGTTGTGTTTTACCGTGTCACACTTACATTTTCTTGATTTTTCAAAGTTCATTTTGAATTTCTTTAGTTGAAATGCAAGAGTTGGAATAATTTAGTAGTGTGTGGTTGGGGTTTACCTTGTCACAGTTACATTTTCTTGATTTTTCAAAGTTCATTTTGAATTTATTTCCTTGAATTGAAAGAGTTGGAATATTTCACTAGTGTTTGATAGTGGTTTACCTTGTCACATATACATTTTCTGGATTTTTCAAAGTTTATTTTGAATTTCTGTCGTTGAAATGCAAGAGTTGGAATATTTCAGTAGTGTTTGATGGTGGTTTACATTGTCACAGTTACAAATTCAGGATTTTTCAAAGTTCATTTCGAATTTCCTTCGTTGAAATGCAAGAGTTGGAATATTTCAGTAGTGTTTGGTTGTGGTTTACCGTGTCACAGTTATATTTTCTCGATTTTTCAAAGCTCATTTAGAATTTCTTTCGTTGAAATTCAAGATTTGGAATATTTCAGTAGTGTTTGGTTGTGGTTTACCTTGCCACAGTTACATTTTCTGGATTTTTCAAAGTTCATTTTGAATTTCCTTTTTTGAAAAGCAAGAGTTATAATATTTCAGTAGTGTTTGGTTGTTGTTTACCGTGTCACAGTTACATTTTTTTGATTTTTCAAAGCTAATTTAGAATTTCTTTCGTTTAAATGCAAGAGTTGGAATATTTCAGAAGTGTTTGGTTATGGTTTACCTTGTCACAGTTACATTTTGCTGATTTTTCAAGGTTCATTTTGAATTTCTTACATTGAAATGCAAGAGTTGGAATATTTCAGTAGTGCTTGGTTGTTGTTTACCTTGTCACAGTTACATATTCTTGATTTTTCAAAGTTCATTTTGAATTTCATTCATTGAAATGCAACAGTTGAAATATTTCAGTAGTGTTTGGTTGTTGTTTACCTTGTCACAGTTACATTTCATGGATTTGTATCATGACCAGAGTTATTACCTACGCGGCCTAGTGATAGTGGAAATATTTCAGTAGCTACTTGTTGGGGCTTATCGGGTCAGAGTTATAGATACTCGATTATTCAAAGTTCATTTTGAATTTATTTCATTGAAATGCAAGAGTTGGAATATTTCAGTAGTGTTTGGTTATGGTTTACCTTGTCAGAGTTACATTTTGCTGATTTTTCAAGGTTAATTTTGAATTTCTTATATTGAAATGCAAGAGTTGGAATATTTCAATAGTGTTTGGTTGTGGTTTACCTTGTCACAGATACATATTCTTGATTTTTAAAAGTTGATTTTGAATTTCTTTCATTGAAATGCAAGAGTTCGAATATTTCAGTTGTATCTGGTTGTGATTTACAGTGTCACAGTTACATTATCTTGATTTTTCAAAGTTCATTTCAAATTTCTTTCGTTTAAATTCAGGAGTTTGAATATTTCAGTTGTGGTACGTTGTGGGTTACCGTGTCACTGTTATATTCTCTGGATTTTTCAAAGTTCATTTATAATTTCGTTCGTTGAAATGCAAGAGTTGGAATATTTCAATAGTGTTTGGTTGTGGTTTACATTGTCACAGTTACATTTTTCTGATTTTTCAAGGTTCATTTTGAATTTCTTACATTGAAATGCAAGAGTTGGAATATTTCAGTTGTGCTTGGTTGTGGTTTACGTTGTCAGAATTACATTCCCTTGATTTTTCAAAGTTCATTTTGAATTTATTTAGTTGAAATGTAAGAGTTGGAATATTTAACTAGTATTTGGTTGTGTTTCACCTAGTCACACTTACAGTCTCTTTGTTTGTCAAAGTTCATTTTGAACTTCTTTCGTTGAAATACACGAGTTGGAATATTTAAGTTGTGTTTGGCTGTGGTTTACCTTGTCAGGGTTACATTTTCTTAATTTTTCAATGTTCATTTAGAATTTCGTTAGTAGCAATGCAAGAGTTGGAATATTTCAATAGTGTTTGGTTGTGGTTTACCCTTTCACAATCACATTTTCTTAATTTTTCAAAGTTTATTTTGAATTTCCTTATTTTAAAAGCAATAGTTGGACTATTTAATTAGTGTTTGGTAGTGGTGTACAGTGTCACAGCTACATGATCTTGATTTTTCATAGTTAATTTCGAATTTCTTTCCTTGAAATGCAAGAGTTTGACTATTTCAGTAGTGTTTGGTTGTAGTTTACCTTGTCACTTTTACATTTTCTTGATTTTTCAATGTTTATTTCGAATTTCTTTCTTCGAAATGCAAGAGTTAGAATATTTCAGTTGTGTTTGGTAGTGGTTTACCTTGTCACAGTTACATTTTCTTGATTTTTCAAAGTTTATTCCGAATTTTTTTCGTTGAAATGCAAGAGTTGGAATATTTCAGTAATGTTTGGTTGTGGTTTATCTTGTCAGAGTTACATTTTCTTGATTTTTCAAAGTTCATTTTGAATTTCTTTCGTTGAAATGCAAGAGTTGGAATATTTCAGTAGTGTTTCTTTATGGTTTACCTAGTCACAGTTACATTTTCTTGATTTTTCAAAGTTCATTTTGAATTTCTTTCTTTGAAATGCAAGAGTTGGAATATTTCAGTAGTGTTTGGTTGTGGTTTACCTTCTCAGAGTTACATTTTATGTATTTTTCAATTTAAATTTGAATTTATTTCGTTGAAATGCAAGAGTTGGAATATTTCAGTAGTGTTTTGTTGTGGTTTACCGTGTCACAGTTACATTTTCATAATTTTTCAAAGTTCATTTTGTATTTCTTTCCTTGAAATGCAAGAGTTGGAATATTTTAGTAGTGTTTGGTAGTGGTTTACCTTGTCACAGTTACATTTTCTTGATTTTTTAAAGTTTATTTGGAATTTTTTTCATTGAAATGCAAGAGTTAGAATATTTCAGTAGTGTGTGGTTTCGGTTTACCTTGTCAAAGTTAGTTTTAACGGTATTTTCAATTTTCATTTTGTATTTCATACATTGAAATGTATTTTTATGTATTTTTCAGGTGTGTTTAGTTGTGGTGGATCGTGTTACAGTTATATTTTCACGATTTTTTAATGCACGTATCGACTTACTTTCATTGAATTGCAAGATTTGGACTATTACAGTTGTATTTGGTTGTGGTTTTCAGAGTAACTGTTACATTTAATGTAAAATTCAAAGTTAATTTTTTAATTCCGTCTTAGTAACGATCTTAGTAGTCTATTACAGTAGTGATTTGTTGTGGTTTACCGTGTCACAGTTACATTTTCTTGATTTTTCAAAGTTCATTTAGAATTTCTTTCGTTGAAATGCAAGAGTTGGAATATTTTAGTAGTGTTTGGTTGTGGTTTACCTTGTCACAGGTACATTTTGGTGATTTTTCAAAGTTCATTTTGAATTTCTTACATTGAAATGCAAGAGTTGGAATATTTCAATAGTGTGTGGTTGTGGTATAACTTGTCACAGTTACTTATACTTGATTTTTCAAAGATCATTTTGAATTTCTTTCAATGAAATGCAAGAGTTGGAATATTTCAGTAGTGTTTGTTTGTGGTTTACCTGGTCTAAGTTACATTTTCATGATTTTTCAAAGTTCATTTTGAATTTATTTGGTTGAAATGCAAGAGTTGGAATATTTCAGCAGTGTTTGGTTGTGGTTTACAATGTCACAGTTACATTTTCTTGATTATTCAATGTTCATTTTGAGTTTTTTTCTTTGAAATGCTAGAGTTGGAATATTTCAGTAGTGTTTGGTTGTGGTTTACCTTGTCACAGTTACATTTTCTTGATTTTTCAAAGTTTATTTTGAATTTCCTTCGTTGAAATGCAAGAGTTGGAATATTTCAGTAGTGTTTGGTTGTGGTTTACCTTGTCACAGTTACATTTTCCTGATTTTTCAAAGTTCATTTAGAATTTCTTACATTGAAATGCAAGAGTTGGAATATTTCAATTGTGATTGGTTGTGGTATACCGTGTCACAGTTACATATTCTTGATTTTTCAAAGTTCATTTTGAATTTCTTTCGTTGAAATGCAAGAGTTGGAATATTTCAGTAGTGTTTGGTTGTGGTTTACCTTTTCACAGTTACATTTTCTTTATTTTTCAAAGTTCATTTTGAATTTCTTTCGTTGAAATGCAAGAGTTGGAATATTTCAGTAGTTTATTGTTGTAGTTTACCCTGTCAAAGTTACATGACCTTTATTTTTCAATGATCATTTTGAATTTATTTCATTGAAATGCAAGAGTTGGAATATTTCAGTAGTGTGTTGTTGTGGTTTACCTTATCACAGTTACATTTTCTTGATTTTTCAAAGTTCATTTTCAATTTCTTTCGTTGAAATGCAAGAGTTGGAATATTTCAGTAGCGTTTGATTGTGGTTTAACTTGTCAGAGTTACATTTTCTTGATTGTTAAACGTTTAATATGAATTTCTTTAAATTATAATCAATATAATTAAAATTTCATTTTTTCTTTTTTTTGGTTTAAAAGGGATCTGATACAATCTAAATTTATTTAAATGTTCATTATTTTTTTATATCTTTTTAATTCAATATTTGTAATATTTCAGTTGTGTTTTGTTATGGTTTACCTTTTAAGTTTTACATTCTATTGATTTTTCAAAGTTAATTTTGACCTTCAATTGTTTAAAACTTTTATTTGTAATATTTTAGTAGTATTTCCTATTGGCTCAAATTGTAACAGTTACATTCTCTTATTTAATAGATTTTAATTTATATTATATTTCGTTGAAATGCAAGAGTTTGAATATTTCAGTATATTTTGTTTGTTGTTTACCGTGTGACTTTTACATATTAGTTTAGTTTAAAAGTTAATTTTTATTTTCTTTATGTGTTATGCAAGAGTTGGAATATTTCAGTAGTGTTTGGTTGTGGTTTACCTTGTCAAAGTTACATTTTCTTGATTTTTAAAATTTCATTTTGAATTTCTTTCGTTGAAATGCAAGAGTTGGAATATTTCAGTTGTGTTTGGTTGTGGTTTACCTTGTCACAGTTACTTTTTCTTGATTTTTCAAAGTTCATTTTGAATTTCTTTCATTAAGGTTAAGTTAGGTTAGGTTAGGTTAGCCTACGTACGCGCGCGCACGGAGGCTAACCTAACCTAACCTAACTTAACCTTAATCTAACTTGATCTAGCCTAACCTAACCTAACAAAAATCAGGAAATTTAACTGTGTCAAGGTAAAGCACGACAAAACATATTTCAACTAATGAAATCCATAATGAACTTTGAAAAATAAAGAGAATGTAACTGACAAGGTAAACCACAACCAAACACTACTGAAATATTCCAACTCTTGCATTTCAACGAAAGACATTCAAAATGAACTTTGAAAAATCAAGAAAATGTAACTGTGACAAGGTAAAACATAACCATAACAGTACTGAAATATTCCAAATCGTGCATTTCAACGAAAGAAATTCAAAATAAACTTTGAAAAATCAAGAAAATGTAAATGTGACAAGGTAAACCACAACCAAACACTACTGAAATATTCCAACTCTTGCATTTCAACGAAAGAAATTCACATTGATATTTGAAAAATCTAGATAATGTTAGTGTGACAAGGTAAACTACACCAAAACTTCTGAAATATTCAAACTCTTTCATTTCAAAGAATGAAATTCAAAATTATCGTTGAAAAATACAGAAACTGTAACTGTGAAGAAGTAAATAAAAACAAAACACAACTCGAAAATTCCAACTAAAGCATTTCACCTAAATAAACTAAAAATGAACAATTAAAAAAAAAGAGACAGTAACTTTTACCATGAAAACCACAACCAAACAAGACTTAAATATTCCAACTCTTGCATTACAACTAAATAAAATCGAAATGAACTTTGAAAAATCAAGAAAATGTAACTGTGCCAAGTTAAAACACAACCAAACACTACTGAAATATTCCAACTCTTGCATTTCAACGAAAGAAATTCAAAAAGAACTTTGAAAAATCAAGAAAATGTAAATGTGACAATGTAAACCACAAACAAACACTACTGAAATATTCAAACTCTTGCATTTAAAAGAAAGAAAATCAAAATGAAATTTTAAAAAACAATAATATTTATCTTTTAAACGGTAAGGCACGACGAAACACAACTGAAATATTCCAACTCTTGTATTTAAACGGTAAAAGTTCAAAATCATCTATAAAAAACCATGGGAATAAAACTCCGACAAGTTGAAAAGTAAAAAAAACTAACTTCAACGTTCCAGCAGATTCTTGTAAATGAACAAAATTCAAAATAAACTTTGAACAATCAAGAAAATGTAACTGTGACAAGGTAAACCACAATGAAAAGCTACTGAAATGTTCCAACTCATGCATTTCAATGAAAGAAATTCAAAATGAACATTGAAATATAAAGAAAAAGAAACTGTGACAAGGTAAACAACAACCAAACACTACTGAAATATTCCAACTCTTGCATTGCAACGAAAGAAATTCAAAATGAACTTTGAAAAATTAAGAAAATGTAACTGTGACAGGGTAAACTACAACAACACACTCATTACATAGTCAAACTCGGTACTTACAACGAAAGAAATTCAAAATGGACTTAGAAAAACAAATGAGACGTGCGCGTGGAAATTTAAACCACAAACAAACAAAACTGATAGATACAGTATCGAAATCTGAGGCGACAGATCTTAACTGCGTAGCTTACCACATCAAGAAAATATGACTTAGAAAAGGAACTCAACGACACAACAACACAGAAAACTAACACATCTAGAATTTCAACGTAAGAAATTCAAAATGAACTTTGAAAAATCAGGAATATGTATCTGTTACTATTAATCCATCTGCAACTCACTTCTTAAATATTCCTACTCTTTCTTTTAAAATATAGATATTCAAAATGAAATTTGATAAAACAATAAAATGTAACTGTGACAAGGTAAACCACAACCAAACACTACTGAAATATTCCAACTCTTGCATTTCAACGAGGAAATTAGGTAAGATCAATGAAAGATCTTGAAAATGTTTCAGCGACACGGCAATCCGTAGCCCACCACTACTTGACCATATCAAATCAAGAATTGCCAGGTATTGATATCAAAAAAAACTTTGAAAAATCAAGAAAAAATAAAATCTATAAGGTATACAGCAACCCCACACTATTGAAACATTCCAGCTCATGCTTTTCAATGAAAGAAATTCAAATAAACTTTGAAAAATCAGGAAAATGTAACTGTGACGTGCTAAACAAAAACCAACCACAATTGGAATAGTCCAAATCTTGCATTTCAATGTAAGCAATTCGAAATGAACTTTGAAAAATCAAGAAAATGTCACGGCGACACGGAAAACAACAGACAACCACTACTGAACTATACCAACTCGTAATTTTCAACGAAAGAAATTCAAAATGAACTTTGAAAAATCAAGAAAATGTAACTGTGACAAGAGTAAACCACAACCAAACACTACTGAAATATTCCAAATCTTGCATTTCAACGAAAGAAATTCTAATTGAACTTTTAAATATCAAGAAAATGTAACTGTTACCCGGTAAACCACAACCAAACACTACTGAAATATTCCAACTATTGCAATTCAACGAGAGAAATTCAAATTGAAATTTTAAAAATATTGAAAATTTACCTGTGACAATGTAAGCCAAAACAACACACTACTGAAATTTACATAAAAGTCCATTTAATATAAATAAAATATAAATGAACATTTAAAAATAAATAAAACGAAACTTTTACATGGTAAGCAACATTAAAACAAATCTGAAATAGTCCAACTCTTACATTTAAACGAAAGAAATTCAAAATCAAATTTTAAAAATCATAAAAATTTAACAGTTACAATGTTAAAAATTCAATCACAATACTGTTAGCGTCAATAAAAGACTTTAAAACGATTGATTGTAGATATTGTCATTGAAAAATCGAGTTAAATTAACAGTGACTCGGTAAATCATAACTAACCGCAACCGAAATAGTCCTATTATTGCATGAATACGTAGGCAATTCGAAATGAACTTTGAAAAATAAAGGGATTGCAACACTTTCTAAGGAACAACCACCCAAAAAATTCTGTACTTGACCATCTCGAGAATTACAATTTAAGTTATTCAAAATGAGCATTGAAAAATCAAGAAAATGAGCCTGTTTCACTTTAAATTTTAATAACGCAAAACTGGAGATTTCCAGATAATGCATTGCAATGAAAGAAATTCAAATGTAGTTGGTTCAATTGTGTGAGAGTAAGTGTGACAAGGT